>NC_134551.1:29782355-29879222 GCF_025594145.1 Primulina tabacum
GAGATAAGAGCTTGCTTCAAAGCATCGAAGCTCTTCTGACACTCCTCGCTCCAAACAAATTTCACATTCTTCTTTGTCAGTGCTGTGAGTGGAACTGCAATCGAGGAGAATCCCTTAATGAATTTCCGATAATATCCTGCTAGCCCAAGAAAATTGCGGATCTCTGATGCATTCTGCAGCTCAACCCAATCTCGGACTGCTGCAACTTTCGCTGGGTCTACCTCAATGCCACTGCTGGAAACAATGTGGCCTAAGAACGCCACCTTCTCTAACCAGAATTCGCATTTACTGAACTTTGCGAATAATTTGTGCTTCTGCAATGTCTGCAACACTGTGGTCAGATGCCGGCTGTGATCCTCCCGATTCTTGGAGTAAACGAGAATGTCGTCTATGAACACTATCACAAACTGGTCGAGGTACGGCTGAAATACGCGATTCATGAGATCCATGAAGATCGCTGGCGCATTCGTTAAACCGAACGGCATCACAAGGAACTCGTAGTGACCATAACGAGTCCTGAAAGCTGTATTCGAAACATCGGCGTCTCTCACCCTCAACTGGTGATAACCTGAACGCAGATCAATCTTAGAGAAAATCGAAGCTCCCTGCAACTGGTCAAACAGATCCTCAATCCTCGGAAGTGGGTACTTGTTCTTCACTGTAACCCTGTTCAACTCCCGATAGTCAATACAAAGTCTCATAGAGCCATCCTTCTTCACAAATAAAACTGGCGCGCCCCATGGTGAAAAACTCGGGCGAATGAACTCCTTATCCAGAAGTTCCTGAATCTGCTTCTTAAGCTCTGCCATCTTTGTCGGTGCTAGTCTGTACGGTGCCTTGGAGATCGGAACCGTACCTGGCATAAGCTCAATAGAAAACTCCACCTCTCTCTCGGGTGGCATACCAGAAACGTCCTCAGGGAAAACGTCTAAGAAGTCTCTAACAATCGGAACATCTGCGGCTGACTTACTGGGCGCCTCGGGGACAGATATAAAGGTCGCTAGAAACGCCCGACACCCTCTATGCATGAGCTTCCTAGCCTGAACATACGAAATAATGCACAGTATAGGAAAGTAATTGTCCGGATCGAATAAGAACTGTGTCATCCCAGGCGGTCGGACTAGAATAGATCTCCGCTGAAAGTCTATCAACACCCGGTTCCGTAATAGCCAGTCCATGCCTAATATGATGTCAAACTCTGGAATCGGCAATTAGATAAGATCCGCATAAACAAGATTTCCATGCAGCTCAAGGTCTATGTCTAGGATCACATTGGTGGCTGTGATCTCCTCTCCAGAAGGCAATGATATTGAATAGGCTACATCCAGCCCATTGGTCTTAACTTTGAGAAAGTTCGCAAAGACCTCTGAAATAAATGAGTGGGTAGCCCCTGAATCTATCAGGGCTTTGGTAGCTGAGCAAGCTATGAAAATTCTCCCTGAAAGTACGGAACACTAAGTTGAAACCAATAATCACAAGAGCTAAGCTTATAGGCACGCAAAGGTCAGAGTCCTTCTATCTTAATCCCGAAAATAATACTGAATAGAGCATGCAACCCTATCGCAATACTAAGTTCAAAATCTTAATCCCGATTCCCAAAACATTGGAATGCAAATATAAACTTAAAGCTGTAATGTTCCTGTCATCAGCATGGTATCGGGGTTCGTCTCCGCAGCATGGAGAGCAAAAACTATGCCTTGGTTAGGCAGATTCTTCCGGGGGCACTGCTGCAGCACGTGGTCTGTGCTGCAACACTTATAATATTCCCTGAGCCATACATGCATGCTCCAGGATGACGGCATTAGCACTTGGAACAGACTGGGTGCTCAAAGGTCCTCGGGACGGCACGTCCCTACTGCAGCTGTTGCTGCTGCTGCTGAGGTCCTCCTCTGTTTCTGGGCGGGCCGTGATGCGGCCTCTTATGCTGATGCTGATGCTGCTAAGGAGGAGGAGGACGGTGTGGTACCTGAACTGGTCGCTTACCCAAGAGATCCCTCTCTATATAAATCAGATCTTGCTGTGCAGCCAGAGCCCTAGAAACAGCAACCTCAAAGGTAGTAGGGCCAGCAACCCTAACATCGCGGCGTAAGATCGGCCGCAGACCATCCAGAAAGTGCCTCAGCTTGGCACTAGCATCGTTCGCAATCAAGGGCACAAAGTGACAGCCCCTCTCAAACTTACGGATTAACTCCGTAACAGTCAGATCTCCCTGTCTCAGGGTCATGAACTCCCTGGTCAAACGCGAACGCACCTCATCCGTAAAGTACTTGGAGTAAAACACCTCCGTGAAACGCACCCAAGACAGTGTAGCCAAGTTAAGGGCTACTGAAGCTCCTTCCCACCATAAGCGGGCATCTCCTCCGAACAGATAAGAGGCACAACGAACTCGATCTGAATCCCCAAGCTCCATAAACTCGAAGATAACCTCGAGGGACTTGATCCAGCCCTCGGAAATCATGGGGTCCGACGTCCCTGAAAATTCCTTCGAACGCATCTTCATAAATCTCTCATATACAGCCTCGGGCCCTAGTCGGCCTGGTCGCCACGGCATTGTTCCCCGCAAACTGTGCGAAGAACTGCGTCATCCCAGCTAGCATCTGGGCATTCATGTCAGGTGGAGGTGGTGGTGGAGGTGGTAAGTCTCTCTCCTGTCTCTGCTCCTCCCTGTCCTCCTGGCAAGGCTCCTCATTTCTAGTGCGCTCGAGAATGCGTCTAGGGGGCATACTGGTTCTATACATAACCCATACGTAACCAACATGCATAATTCCATAATTTATTTAAATTTAAATACTGAATAATAAAATAAATCTGGACGTAAGATAATTTATGAAAACATGCTGTCAAATAATTCATGCTTTAATTAAAATGCGTAATTGTAAAACTTACAGACCCAAGGCGTGACTTCATGAGCTTCTCATGGTCAGTAGTAGTACAACCCTTTACAGAACCATTGCTCTGATACCAGCTGTAGAGGCCTATAAATATGTGTTTGAAAATTTTTCTTTTTAAATAATAAAAATTGCCTCATTCATAAATGAACTGATAAATAAAGTTTGATGTTCAAAATGGCAGCTGAAGAAATTAACATTTTCGAAATAACAGTAAAAGTTTATCCGACGATAATTAAAATGTTTGATCAAACAAATAATAATAAATGCTGAACTGAGGTCCTCGGGTCCTACTACTGCAGACTCGAGCTGGCTCACTGGTCCCCGCCCTCGATCCCGACATCATCAGCACCTACAACAATCAAGTCTAGTGAGTCTAAAGGCTCAACATGCATATATCGTAAATAACAAGTAAATAAATAGTAACATTGCATGCAAGTGAAAATATCATGTTATGAGGCATATCGTAAAAATGTCGTGTCATGATTAATTATAATACGTGCGTCACTTAACTGGGAAATCATAAATAAAAATGGTTGCTTCTTGCAGCCCTGTCATGAAATAACTTGTAATAATTTTCTGGTGAGATTATGGTCTACGCAATTGGTCCCTGAACTGAACTGAACTGAGCTGACCGGTAACTGGCGACCGGACCGGTAACTGGCGACCGGACCGGTAACTGGCGACCGGGTTTAATAATGTACGTCTGATCAGACTACTGCCACAGTGTACTGGGTGAAACAACTAAACTGACCGGTAACTGGCTACCGGACCAGTAACTGGCGACCGGGTTTAATAATGATAGTAAAGTGACCACAAGCAATATCGCATAAATCTCAAAATGAATATTTTTGCACGTAATATAATTAATTAACATAATTAAATATCATGTAATAATTTTACTAATTGGATTGGATCGCTTCCAAGCTCTCTGCAACCTAAATATGCCATGAAAATATGCAATAGCTTTTACTTGACCAAACTATGCAATTAAATCCGAAAACTGAGACAATTGCGCCTAACGACTTCGTATTTAATCATGACTCTGTGCCAACCCGAACAAACACCGAACCATCAAGTATTCATGATTAAAATACGCCTAAAATGATGAAATAATGCTCCTAAAATAGTGAGGGTCGAAATCTAGGTGAATGGAGGCCAAAACATGAAACGCTCTTTCGAGAGTCAATTTGGCACATTGCACCGTAAATTCTCGTACCACCTCAAAAATGATCCGAATCACAAACGGCCAAAAACATGACCTTCCTAACTCAATGAGGCACTGTCCAGTACAAGGCCATAGGCTAAAAGCCAACCGAAAACTTGAACGAGTCACAGAACCATCGCATCACTTGCTGTCCACAAAATACAGCAGCATGCTTGCGTTTCATTACGTCGTTTTCAAGACTACCGGCCATTGGGGCTTGAACCACCACCCGGAATCTCTTAACAACATCCCAAGGAATGATTTGAACCATGGCTAAGGGCCCTAGGCCAGCCACAATTCGCATCGCCCCAGCAACAACCTAAAAGTTCCAACCGAGAACCAATTCTGCACGTCGGGGCATTGTTCTTGTTTTGCTGTCACCAATCGTTCCAAGTGGCCATCTGATTGACCAAGACATGATCTAGACATCTAGGGACATGGTATGTACCATGGCTAAGGGCCATAGGCCAACCAAGATCCACACCACTCCACAAACTTCGAAACACACATGCTGGAAAAAGGGGAGAGCCGAAAGGGTGATGTGCTGTTCTTGAGTTTTAATTTAAAAACCGATTCACCATGGACCAAGCCTCCAAAAGGGCAACTTAGTCACGTCTTAGACATGCTAGGGAGGTGTTCTAACCATGGCTATAGCCTTAATGATAGCCAAGATCAGATCCACTTCCCTTGACAGCACACAATATTTTTTTTTTGTGAAACTCAATATGGCAAAGATGGTGAGTTGCTGTCATATTCGGTTTCTCTCATGCATGGGGCTTGTTTGAATGGACCAACATGGTCTTAATGCATCCTAGTACATGTCTAGATGTAGCCTAGTGAGCCTGGAGTCGAACCATCCAACTGAAGCATCAAAACAAGAGAACCCGTGAAGCTTGTCATGGAAATCAAAAAAAATCTGCATGTTTGTTTTCTGAAAATCCTTGGTGTATTTCGGTTTTTGCCATGGAAATGATGATCATGAAATGAAAAAAAATGATAATAGGACTTGATTGAAGAGTCAAGGAAGAACATATGAATTCCTGGTTCGTTTTGAAAGAAAAACGAATTAATAAGACGACTCGGCGCAGAGGAGGTGGAGTGATCTTGCTACCTTGCTTCTTCACTCGGTTTTTCCCTCTTGTTAAAAGCTAGCACCTCTTGATTTTTACACTCTGAAATGGCTCTGAATTCACTCCAATTTTCGGTGGAGAGGGGGGAGAAATGTTGGTTAGGAGGGTGAGGGAAATGGGTGCAATATAATGGGGAATGCAAGACCAAGTCTCCTATTTTTAAATTTTGAATTTGGTTTGCTATCAAATCTTCTTGGGGGGAATGAGGTGGCCGATTCTACCATGCTCCACAAGGCTAGGATAAGGTTGATTATTAATTAAATGGTGCTCCAAAAATAAGAGGATTATCCTACTAATTCAATACAAAGAAAGGGTCAAAGGTGGTGAGTTGTCAAGGAATGTTCTAGCAACTAAGGGTGACCGAAATTCATCTAATAAATGGAAGGAAATATTGTTTAGTTAGTAAATTTTTTTAAACCTTAAGAGCCTCACCTATCCTTTAATTAATTTAATGAATTAACACCTCAAGTTAAGGAACCTAAATGAACTTATTCCCTACTCACCTCAAGTTACTAAAATAATTCCTTAAACCTCCTTTTAACATAAATCAACTTATTAGCTAGCTAAAATAAACTCTGGGAATGATTTCTTAATCTTAAATTCTATCTCAAAACTTCAACTCCAGACCGGCCTCACTGAATTAACTGAAAAGATAAAAATATAAACGACTGCATAAAATAATTAACTTTAAAGAAAAGCATTTAAATACTCATGAAATAAAATCATTTAAAATACTAGAATTATGCATGGCTTATACGTAGTCTAATTTACGGGTTCTACATTTTGTGTCAATTTTGGGTTTATGGGTTATGTTCCGTTGCTTATAATGCGATGTTTTGGAGACATTTGGGATGTTTTTGGAGTCGAGTCAGTGCCATAGTGTCCTAAGATGAGTCTCGAGGCGTTGTTCACTGTTCTTTTAATCAAATTTGGAGATATTAAGCTTTTAAGTCGCGGAGTCCAGTGCACTCGGCGCCCGAGCAGTAATGTTTAACCGCCCGAGCGCCACTCTTTCTGTCCGAGTGTAGGTTTCCAGAAGACCTGGCGCTCGAGCGGTAATATGTTACCGCCAGAGCGCGGCCCCAGCTAGAAGAATGTTTGGTTTCCACTTATTTTCAAGTTCAAATAGTGAGTTCATGTCTTTTATTGTTGGGAAATGTTCACATATCATTTTAGAGATTGTTCGGGGTTTGATGTCATGGGTTAGTACGATGATTAAACGAGGTCAAGTCCCGAGTGATCTAGAATGTCATAAGCTATTTATTTACTTCGGTGGTGAGCGCGATTACCTACATCTAAGTTATGAGAGTTAAGTGCTTAAATTGTGTTAGTTTGTGCAGCAGTGACCCCAATCGAGATCCAACGAATCCCTCAAGGCCAAGTAGGTATGTTCGACGTGCAAAAGAAAATACTTTTAAGTTTTTGAGGTATGCTAAATGTCTTGTGACCAAATTATAAACGGGTTTGGAAGTCGGTGAACGTGGCCGAGGACCTCACCACCCCGGTAAAGCATGACCGGGTTTGGATCAGGATTAGAAAGCGGTAAAGAATGACCGGGTTTGGATCAGGATTGGAAAGCGGTAAAGCATGACCAGGGACCAATCCACTTGGTAAAGCATGAACGGGGATCTCATGTATGTGGCAGTGGATTTTCCCTGTTATCCTAGTACTGTGGTTTAGTCTGATCAAGCATATTTATGTATGGGTCACTTGCTTTGAAACATATCTCTACATAAACTGATGAAGTTTATGTATGTTCAAATATGTATGAAGCAACCATGTTTATGAAAAGTTTTATGATGATGCCACGCCTATGTTTATGCTATTACATTCAAGTTTCAAATATGTTTATGCTATTACGTTCAAGCTTCAAGTATGTACACTCTATTTTAAAGTTGCATGTGGTTTTATTACATATTACTTGTTATATCCAGTATATACGTGTTGAGTCTTTAGACTCACTAGGCTTGATCGATGAATGTGAGGATGACTTTGAGGAGACAAGAGGTGGGGACCAATGAGCCGACTTTGACTGATCAGGAGGCTAAACCCGAAGACCGCCCATGTTTTTAAGAAATTATGCAATGTTTCAAATACTCCGATTTCACGTTATTGTTTACGATATTTAAACAAGTGTTTTTAGCAAACTTTATTTGCAATCTTTTCGTTGCAAATATTTTGAATGAACAGTTTATTGTTATCGAAATTTGAAGGTTTCTATTTAATTAAGAAATTTGTTATTTTTTCGCAAATTTTAAAGTAGTTTAAAAGTACGGTACGTTATAGTAAGTGTGGTTAATTAGGGAAAGAAAGTGCTTAATTAATAATAAAGAAGATGTTAATTAAAATGTTAGTCCACACTAACTTTACAAAAGTTCCCTAATTAAAATAAATGGCACAATTGATAAATTTTAGGAGTTTAAAATCTTAAAATCACCTAATAAATAAATTAGGCTTTAAAAATGCTAAAAACTAAGTAAATCATTTAAAATGCCCCAATCATAACTTAAAATAAAATATCGTATTTTAAAATCGTCAAAATCATCGCCGGTCTCTTTTCCTGAAACACCCTACCCCCATGACAATTAAACTTAAATAATAACATGCGCGGAAGCATTATATTTGTAAAAGGGAAAAATAAACAAAATAAATCTCGTATTAACAAAAACTTGACTAAACTCTAACATAACCATTTTTAAATTTTTCATTAAAGCATAATCCAAACATTATCATCAAAATATACAATTCATTCACATAAAGTGCATACTAAAACACATATCACCACCCATGTTCCAACCCATCAAAATAAGTTTTAAATGCCAAAAGTTTCCCTTCCTCTAGCTATATGACTTCTTCCACACTAGACAATCCATTTCATTCTTTCCTTGCACCTGCATCACATGATATTAACTGGAATGAGATAAAACTCAGTAAGTAGAAAGTTGCAATAACAAATACATATACATACGCTTGGCTTGAATAACATGGCTATGGCAATGAAAACTATATAATATCATCTTCAATGAACAATAGATATTAAGGCAATAAAGATGGTATCTCTTGGCATGAATTAAAGAAATGAATTGATAGTTCTGTGACCTGTGACCATGTAATAAGTGTCTCTTTGATAAATATCAAAACTGTGAGCGATACACATTCATCATGAAATTGGCTAATGACATGCATGTAAATACTATCAATCCTTTACTTTAATCATAGGAACTTCATTGAGGCAATTGAACAAACATTTGGTTGGCAACAATGGCTTACTTGCTACTTTATCCATGAATTCAATGGTATTTCTTAATCAATGAATAAATAGCAATATATACGTAAAAAATATATCAATGGAAGGAGATAGACAACATTAAACATGGCTTTTGTACATATATATATCATGTGAGCAAGAAGGAGAGAACTCTACTTACAACCCAAGAAGCAAGTATTTTCTTAGATGATCTTGAAGGAATTCCTACAACAATATGCACATAATCAACTATTAATCATCACCATTAATCATAGAATTCAACCAAGCCAACAAACACCTTCAACTTCTCAAACCCTTCTAAATTCAAACCATAGAATCCTTACCTTGGAGCTTGGAAATTAACGTAGGAGAAACTAAGAATCTACTAGATTACTTGAACTTGAAGTGGGAATATAAAGGAGAGAAAATTTTGAAAAGAAAGGAGCTTGGATCGATTGATTACAAGGAAGGAGGAGAAAAGTGAGTAGAAGCATCTAGACAAAGGAAATATAAGCCTTCCCAATCCTCAAACACGTTTTTTTAAACCTGTTCTGTTCTGCCCAAACACTACTAACTTCAGCACCCGGTGCACAATGGCGCGAGATCTGGCGCATATGCACGCCACATTCTGCCGAAAAACTCATTTTTAGCTTCCGAATTTGAAAAAGTAGTAAACATGAAAGTTGTATCCCTATGAGATTTCTTGCATCTCCAATTGGACCTATATCATTTGAAGGTCGGAGTAAAGAGGTTTGCTCATTCTATCACAATGTGTCAATGCAAAAACGACGATACGCACGACACCATTCGGGCCATTTTTGGCTCGTCTTCTTTAATGATTTGAACAAAAGTCAAAATATGAAAGTTATAGCCTTATATCTTATCTTTCTAATGGAAGTGACCTCACATAAATTGGATCAATATACAAACATTATTCTAAAAACCACAACTACTGCCACATTTTTTATACCGTTTCTGCACTTCTATTTACTATTTAGCTCAAGATCAACTTTCTATTCTACCCTTTCATTACCATTCAAATACATGATCAAATCATCTATAAACAGCATCACCACAAGCAATAACTAACCATGTCAACTTAACCAACAAAACCATCAATCCAAATCATACCATTAAACCTTCACAACTATACCAACTATCAATACCACTATAAACCACCCTTACCATGTGAAATATCCATTACAATACTATACAATAATAAACCATGAATATACAATAATCATAACAATAATCATATCTCCAAAACACCAAACCAAATAATAACATAATTGACAAAAGAAGAATAAAAGGTTGGGATATTACATTTCCTCGATCCCGCGTCGAATAATTGCCTGAAACATCAAACTCAAGAAAACATTTCAACGTGCATCACATAAACATAAATAATTTAAAATAATGTAAATTCATGAATCATGCATCACTAAAATAATTTTAAAATTAAATAAATAGTTTAATAATTTAAATAAATGTATGGGTTTTACGTGTACTGATTGTGGGCTCTACAATTCCTCCCCTGCTTAAATAAATTTCGTCCTCGAAATTAAGTCTTACAAAACAGTTCTGGGTAGCGATTCCTCATATCTGCCTTGGCGTCCCAAGTGGCTTACTCCACTGATTGATTCAGCCACCGGACTTTGACCAACTTGGTCACCTTGTTCCGAAGCTTCCGCTCTTGCCTGTCTAGGATTTAGAAAGGTCTTTCCTCATACGACAGATCCGGAGCAAGAGGCAACGGTTCATATCTCAAAACATGCGAAAGATTTTCTAGGTACTTTCTCATCAACGAAACATGGAACACATTGTGTACACCGGCCAGATTCGACGGTAGGGCTACACGATAAGTTAGTGTCCCAACTCTGTCAAGAATCTCGAACGGTCCAATAAATCTCGGACTGAGCTTGCCTCTCTTCCCAAATCTCATTACACCTTTCATAGGTGCTATCTTCATAAAGAGGTGATCACCCACAGCAAACTCAAGATCTCTCCTCCTTTTGTCAGCATAACTCTTTTGGAGAATCTGAGCGGTCTTCATCATGTCTCGGATCTTGACATCACATCTGCAGTCTGCTGAACAATCTCTGGACCAAGTTCTGATCTTTCACCGACCTCATCCCAATGAATCGGTGATCTGCAATTCCTTCCATACAGTGCCTCGTAGGGAGCCATACCTATAGATGATTGGAAACTGTTGTTGTAGGTAAACTCCACTAGAGGTAGCTTTGATTCCCAATTCCCATGGAAATCTATCACACAAGCTCAAAGCAAATCTTCCAATATCTGAATAACTCTCTCGAACTAGCCATCTTTTTGAGGGTAAAATGCAGTACTGAATAGCAACTTCGTCCCCATGGCTGTGTGTAAACTCTTCCAGAAGGACGATGTAAAACTCGGGTTCCTGTCGGACAGAATATAAACTAGTCCCGTGCAAACGAACTATCTCTTTGATATAGAGCTCTGCATACTGAGTCATGGATAAAGTCGTCTTCACTGGCGAGAAATGTGCTGACTTAGTAAGCCAATCCACTATAATCCAAATGGCGTTGGATACTTTGACTGACCTCGATAGACCAATAACGAAATCCATTGTGATATTCTCCCATTTCCACTTGGGGATAGGGAGTGGCTTAATCATTCCGGCTGGCCTCTGATTCTCTGATTTTACCTGCTGACAAGTGAGGCATTCAGATACGAATCGGCGGATGTCTCGCTTCATGCTTGGCAATCAATACAAAAGCTGCAAATCCTTGTACATTTTGGTACCTCCTAGATGGATGGAATACGAAGATGCATGTGCCTCTGATAGAATATCCTTTATGATTGAATCAACACTAGGAACCCACATTCTCCCTCTGTATCTCACAATACCATCAGCCATTGTGTAGAGTACACTGCCTTTTGCTTCATCCTTCACTCTCCACTTCTGCAATTGCTCATCCAAAGGCTGACGTCTGCGGATTCGGTCTAACAAACAAGACTGGACTGTCAGATTAGACAGCTTAGGAGCCATGCCCTTAGGATAAACCTTTAAACCAAACCTCTGTATTTCTGACTAAAGAGATATCTGCACTGACAACTGTGCTACGACTGCAATTTTTCTGTTCCAGGCATCTTCCACAACATTAGCTTTCCTCAGATGGTAGCTAATATCACAATCGTAGTCTTTCACTAATTCCAACCACCGTCTTTGTCTCATATTCAGTTCTTTCTGCGTGAAGAAATACTTTAGACTCTTGTGATTAGTGAATATCTGGCATTTATCGCCGTATAAATAATGTCTCCATATTTTCAACTCAAAGACAACTGCAACTAACTCAAGATCATGAGTCGGGCAGTTCTTCTCATGTACTTTCAAATGTCTGGAAGCATAAGCTATAACCCGACTGTGCAGCATCAAAACTGCGTCCAACCCGAGCTTAGAAGCATCGGTGCACAACATGAAATTACCTTTCCCTGATGGCATGGCTAACACTGGCACTGTGATATGAGCTTGCTTCAAGGTATCAAAGCTCTTCTGACATTCATCACTCCAAACATATTTTGCATTCTTCTTATTCAATGAAGTGAGTGGCATTGCAATCTGTAAGGCCTGAGATTTTATTACTGTAATCTGAAAGTAATCTGAAATGATTTATTTATTAATCGAAATGATTATAAATGGAACGGATCAGACCGGGAGAGCCGAAAGAAGATTTGACATGAGATGTAAGGAGAAGTCCTTGCGCACATGCGCGACGTGTTGGGCGCACATGCGCGAGGAAGGAAGAACCTTTCGCGCATATGTGCGACGTAGATGGCGCACATGCGCGGGATGGGCAGAATGTTTGGCGCATATGCGCGACGTAGATGGCGCATATGCCGCGCATATGCGCGAGCTGACAGAATGTTGGTTCGAACTACCGGCGCATATGCGCGACTTTGTGCGCGCATATGCGCGCAACGTGCAGAACATGCACGATGCCACTTGCCCTTGTACCATGCAGCATAGGTATATATATATATATAAAACTCGTTTATCCTTCAGATTATTCAGAAGAAAATCGAGAGTTTGGGGAGAAGTGTTACTTCGTGATTTTAGAATTCAATTTGCAAAGAATCCGTCCGTTTGATTTTAAATCCGACTTCAGTACTGAATTCCTATCGATACAGACTACAACTGTACGTAAGTTTTGTTACGTTTAGACATGATTTGAATTTATGATATTGTCAGAATTGAATATTAATCAGATATGGTGTTTCTGCTACAGTAGACATTGTATAATTGAAGTCAGATTAAAGAATAGACTGTTTAAACAATTGTTATGAATTTCGAAAGATATTTATTGAGATTTGATATCAGAGTTGTGTTGTTACTGATCTTAAGTGTACAGATATTGAGATTATGAATTGTACTGATACTGATTATGAATTCTAATATGAAATCTGTGATGTTGAGATTGACGGAGATATCAAAACTGTATTGTTATGCCGTCGAAACATCAGTTGATTTAGATTGATCGGATTCAGTAATGATTTCGATTGTATCGTGATATCGTTGATATGAATTAGATTGTACCTTGTTCAGATATGGATCAGATTATATACTGATTTGAGTATTGATCAGAACAGGTTTTGAATCGAATTATTTACTGATATTGTATTTATGTGATTGTCATTGCCAGACTGGGTATGGACAGATTGGAATACAAGACTTCGTCTTTGTCAGACCGGGACGACAAATGTATAATTCATGTCTTGTTTGGGGAGGACACAACTCCAATGAGATTCAATTTGAGTTTTCCAACAAAATCACATACTAGAATTGTTGTTTATCTTTTTATATGATTATGCTTTGTTTATAGATTTATATTCAAGTATTTGAGATAGGAAAGTCATTTGGTAGATTCGCCAAATTACTAGATGTTCGGTGGTATAGACGCTTCGGAGCAGAGTCACTCTGATTATAGAGATTCGATACAGACAGGGCCGAAGTCTAGGAATAGGACGTACAATCACCTCGATTGGGATGGTAGGTGACAGACTGTGACGTCTTATTCACACCGGGATCCCTAGAGTTAGTGTTGAGTGACTCAAGATATGAGTTGAATTGAGTTGCATGCTTATTTTATTTTTGTTTCAGAGATTATGGAACCCATTGTTACTGCATGCTTATTTTGATTTGGTTTCATAGACTATGAAACCTATTTTTATTGATTTTATGCATGATAATATGCTTTATGATTTATATTGTGTACATGCATGTCTACCATGATTTATACTGGGATTTATTCTCACCGGAGTATCCGGCTGTTGTCTTGTTTTGTATGTGTGCATGGCAACAGGTGGGACAGGATCGAGGTCAAGAAGATGATGAGAAAAGACGAGTTTAGAGTGGTGATTCCGAACTTATTGTAGACTTGGTTTAATACTTTAAATTTAGTAGTTGAACCTTAGACTAGTTTGAATAATTGTTGTACATTATTGTACTTATATACTGAGATGTATATTAGTTACATTCCATTACATTCCGCACTTACATTTTTAAAAAGAAAAATTTTTAGACCCTGTTTATCTTAATTGATAATTAAATCCCAAAAATGATTAAGAAGATAATTAGCGTCCGGGTCCCCACAACAGGTGGTATCAGAGCGATAGATCCTTTAGACTGAGATAGAAGAGAATGAGCGGGGTAGATTGAGTTTTCTTTCCTTGCATGTGATTGCTAGCATGAGATTTATTTTAATGTTAATTTACATTATGTATGCTAGCATGATACTATGATTTACTGTTTTGAAATATATGTTTACCTGATTATTCGATTTGAGTTGGTATTATGTATTATTGAGTATGAATCAGATCTGATTCATGATCAGCAGTAAGATGATCCGAGAAAGAATGGAACAGATTTGTGGTATTTGGTTACTGATTTTTTGATAAGCAGATATACCTCCTCGAAGAATTCCAGAACGGGGCGGTACCTCAGTTGAACAAATAGATATATCATAAACTCCGATGGAAATACAGTTGAAGCAGTTCCAGTCGTTTCAACCGCCGAATTTGAAGGGTACTGATATGTCTGAAGAGTGTCAGAATTGGTTAGATGATATAGAACTATTGTTTGATTTACTTGATTATTCAAAGGAACAGTGAATTAAACTGGTATTCCACCAGTTACAAGAGGCTGCCCAAAGTTGGTGGATTACGATCAAAGGAATATTAGAACAACATGGTACTGTGATCACGTGGGAAGTTTTCAAAGCTGAATTCTATCGAAGATTTTTCTCAGTTTCGTACCGGGAGGACAAAAGAGCAGAATTTGAGAATTTGAGACAAGGCCAACTGAATATTGAAGAATATATTGCTAAATTCTCTACTCTACTACGTTTTGCTCCTCAGATAGATGGGAATAATGAAGATGTAGCTGATCAGTTTATCAAAGGATTGAATTCGGAGATAGTTGCATTGATAAATATGCAGCGACCTTACCATCTTGCTGATACTTTGAGTAGGGCAAAAAGAGTTGAGGTGAGTCTGATTCGACAACGAGAAAGATTGGATGTGATTCCACTCCAAACACAACAACTCCCTCTTAGATTTGATAAAGGCAGTACGAGTGGAAAGCAAGATTTGCTGAAAGCTCGAAAGAAACAGTTTAAGAAGTTAGGGAGCGGACTGAGTGGTTCGTCTAGCTCCAGTGGTTCCAGCCCGAGTTATACTGGAGTATATTGCAGAAGTTGCGGAGGGAGACATACCACAGAGCATTGCCAGGAAGTGACTAGTAGTTGCTATATTTGTAGACAGCCGGGACACTTTGCGAGAGTTTGTCCTCAGAGAAGTTCCCGAAGATTTTAGGGAGTAGAAGACCGAGGAACAAACACAGGACACACCTGATGAGATAGTGGCAGGTACTGTTCTTTTATGATTATATTGCATAGGTATTGATATATACTAATGCATTTCCTACGATTATCTTTGACCAAGTTGCATTGAGATATGCTGTATCTGTTGAGTCTGTTTGTACTGTGGTATTGATTCCCTTACTTTTTGAGAAAGAAAGATTGATACCAGAGATTTCTGTGAAATATTGTATACTACAGTAAGATGAGAATGAGGTCGAGTTAGATTATGATGTACTTGTGTTTCTGATTTGACCGCATTATTGATATTAATATACTGAACAAGTACAGAACTATTGTAGATTCCTTCCAGAAAAATGTAAGATTCAGACCAGATAGGGCTGATGAGTAGAAATTCCACGGTAAGGATTCTAGATCTAGAATTCTTTTGATATCTGTATTGTTTATGACTCGATTGATACAGAAAGGAGCAGATGGTATCCTTATATATTCAGTAGACATACTGAAATCGAGCCTAGCATTGGCAGATTTGCCAGTCATGTACGAGTTGGCTGATGTTTGCCCGATAAGATTCCAGATTTGTTTTGTATCAGGAAGATAGATTTCAGAATTGAATTGATACCAGGTACTGTTTGTGTTTTAGAATTCAGTACAGAATGATATTGAATGTACAGAATAACACTGAATGAATTGAAAGAATTAAAAGATCAATAGAAGAGTACCGACCAGGAGTTACATATGATTTAGTGTTTCTCGGTGGCATGTTTCAGTATGTTCAGAGATATTCTGATGATTTCATGCTCGTGGTATCTATGATATTTTGATATATTTGCAGCATATGATTGATTGAATCGAATATTTAAAGATTGTCTTTAATACTCTAAGAATTGTGATTATTGTATACAGAAATTATTCAGATAAGAATCTTGCTTGAAACAGAGTGTATTCAGAATAAGCGATATATGAAGTTAAAATACCAATTGATTTTGACACAATTGAGATTGTGATCAGTGACTGAGAACGATACCGATATCAGAAAGATCAGAAATTTTAGAAATGTCAGAAATTTATTTTTGGTCTAAGTTGGCAGATTATCTTATCCGATTATGTTTTGAACTACTTGGGAATTGTTAGCTTCTAGATAAATATTTGATACAGATTATTCAAACCGAATCAGAGCTGAATTCGAAAATTACGATAGTTCAGAGATTTAACCAGATTGTTCAGAACTTAAATTCGATAATCAGAGAAGAACATCGATCAGAGTTGCAGATATGTGATTTTTACTGTATGAGAATGATTATCTTGTGATGTCAAATGTTTCAGAATTGCACGACAGAATTTGATATCGATAGTTAGAACCAAATACCATGTAGGTATTTTTTTTAATTTATATTATTAACTGATTTTTTTGTACCAAATAGTTCGAATCTGAAATGAGAGGTAGTGTCCGAAACGCACCGTAGTAGATTCTGTTTCATTTTGGTTACTGAGAATGTATGATATTCGAACAGATAGTTTTGACATAGACAGATTAAATCAGTTGTGACAGAATTTGTACTGAAATGTTGGCAGAATTTGTACTGAAATGTCTGAATCGCCAATAAATGAAGATAGAAAGATAGAAATCAGAAGAGTTATTACAGAATTGGTATATTTCTAACTAGACATGGGGAGTATAATTCGATGAATTTCGTAATGAGACCACTGCAATTCTTTCCAGATTGTGATATGATATGATTGTGATTGACATATTGTTCAATTTATATCTGTTAGTCGTACCAGATAACGTACAAACATGACCAAATGACACAGATCGATGTCAGAGAAGTGGTCAGAGTAACCAGAATACCACAGTAGATTATATCAGATTGTGATTTTTGCTTGATTTTGTACTTGTGGCAGAATATACCACAAACTCCTTTGCATACTATCCAGATCTGAGAGATTATGTGTAGAGCTATAGTGCTAGATGTTAGCACTAGTTAACACGTTGCATTGTCACTTGGTGCATTCGGCTACAATGAGAATCATCAAAGGAGTATTGGGATAGCAACATACGAAGCATTGTACAATAAGTACTGCAGATTTCTTTGATATAAGAATAATATCTCGGAGATACCTGATATAGGAGCTGATACGGTCAGAGATATGATAAAGAAAATGAAGCTGATTCAGGAAAGAATGAAAACCAGCTTCGAATGAACAAACTTAATACGCCGACGTCAGATGGTGACGATTGGTAATTGAAGCCGAAGATTTAATATATCCTTGAATAGGATAAACAGATTTGATAACAGCTGATGATATTGATTTTGTATAAGCTATTGATTGGTATATACGGATGTTGTATAACCAATATTGCGAGATTGATTTTGTCAAAATATTTCGAGTGGTACTATGATATTATACTGCTTGAATTATTATTCCAGTTTGGAATCAGAGTGAAATTAAGATTATTCTATTGTTGGAAACACAGTAAGATTATCAGCAGGTCAACGAGACTATCTGAAAGACAAAATCTGATATGAGATTAAGATTTCAGAATGGATTCATTGAGATGAGTTTCTGATTTAAACTCTGTATACATTCCTTCTGATATGTCTGAATTGATTACTTGCGAGTTCGAGGACGAACTCAGATTGAAGAGGGGAAAAAATGTAAGGCCCGAGATTTTATTACTGTAATCTGAAAGTAATCTCAAATGATTTATTTATTAATCGAAATGATTATAAACGGAACAGATCAAACCGGGAGAGCCGAAAGAAGATTTGACATGAGATGTAAGGAGAAGTCCTCGCGCACATGCGCGACGTGTTGGGCGCACATGCGCGAGGAAGGCAGAACCTTTCGCGCATATGCGCGACGTAGATGGCGCACATGCGCGGGATGGGCAGAATGTTTGGCGCATATGCGCGAGCTGACAGAATGCTGGTTCGAACTACCGGCGTGGCGCATATGCGCGACTTTGTGCGCGCATATGCGCGCAACGTGCAGAACATGCACGATGCCACTTGCCCTTGTATCATGCAGCATAGGTATCTATATATATATAACTCGTTTATCCTTCAGATTATTCAGAAGAAAATCGAGAGTTTGGGGAGAAGTGTTACTTCGTGATTTTAGAATTCAATTTTCAAAGAATCCGTCCGTTCGATTTTAAATCCGACTTCAGTACTGAATTCCTATCGATGCAGGCTACAACTGGACGTAAGTTTTGTTACGTTTAGACATGATTTGAATTTATGATATTGTCAGAATTGAATATGAATCAGATATGGTGTTTCTGTTACAGTAGACATTGTATAATTGAAGTCAGATTAAAGAATAGACTGTTTATACAATTGTTATGAATTTCGAAAGATATTGATTGAGATTTGATATCAGATTTGTAATAGCCAAGCCTGGTGTACGGTACGGTTTAAGTTTTCATAAGTTTATTGACTACTTGGTCAAGTTTAGGTATAGTTTGGATGTTAAGAGTTTCGATTTATGATTTATAGTATGGTTGGTTATATATGATGTGTAGTGCTTTTGTAGCGGCGTTACGATTAAATTCATGATAAATTGTATATTGATCCAAATGAGGTGAAGCCTTTTCCATTAGAAAGATAAGACATAGAGGTGTAACTTTCTTATTTTGAGTTTTGTTCAAATCATTGTGGAAGGTAAGCCAATAGTGCCCCGAAGTGTTTCGTGTGTTTCGACGTTCCTCCAGTGACACATGTTGGGAGAATGGGCATAACTTTTTACTCAGACGTCCAATAGATCTGAAATTTTGAGGGATTCAAGATAAGACATAGTGATACAACTTTATAGTTTACCACTTTTCCAAATTATGAAGGGAAGAGGTGTTTCAGAAGCAATCTTTGGAGTGGCAGTGCGCAGAGTGCGCGCCCGGGCGAGAATGTTTGTGCGCCCGGGCGGGCCTTGTTCGAAAATTTGCTATTTTGGCCGAGAGTTCCGCGTCCGCGCGGAAAAAGATGTCCGCCCGGGCGGCCAGCGATTTTTAAAAAGCGTGTTTTTGGAGTTTTAAGTGCTTATATACAAGTGTTGCTCTATTTTCTCTCATTTCTTCCCTCATTCTCGATTCTTCTCTCAAGGGGTGAGCTAGGGTTCCATTTTCTTTCTTTTGTTCTCTTGATTCTAGCCTCTTGTTGGATTATTGAAGTGAGAGCAAGGTTATTTTGGGTTCAAGAAAGCTAAGGTAAGCTTTTTTGGTTTAGTTTATTCTTGGTTTTGGAGTTGGGAGAAATCATGGGTTTGGTGATGTGTTGATTTTATGGATTAATTGATATGGGTTTATGATTATTGAGTTGTTGATGGTTCAATACATGGTTTATTGTTGTAGGTTTTGTACCAAGATTATAGATTCAAGTGTTCCAAGTGGTTGTAAGTGGAATTCATTTCCTTGTGCTCACATGATAGTATATGTATTGTGTTTCAATGGTTTTAACATGTTATTCCCTTCCATTTGATCCATATTATGTATTGATACACTTGATTGTATATTAGAGACAATTGAATGTCTCAATTGTGTAAAAAGGGAATACAAAAGAAAGAGTATGCAAAGTGTTTGATAAAATGCCCCAAAGAGAGTTCAAATGATTTATGGATTGATAGATACATAGTCAGAGATTGCATGCAATTAGTTGATCAACGACCATAGGCTTATATCCCTCAGAGTTGTCGATTTATATCGATGGGATATAGGTACAGAGACAGAGATACTATATAGATATCAATCCAACAGAGAAAAGAGAAATACCATCTTATTGTTATGTTGCTATGTTATTCTTAATTCAAGAGTTGATGGTATTTATTGATTTCAAAGCTATGTTTTCAGAGTATGCTATGTATCATTGCTATATAAGAGTTCCACTTGCTGAGTTTTATACTCATTTCAGTTATTCATGTGATGCAGATAAGAGCGACGGACCAGGACGTTGATTGGAGCCGGGGTCATATGCAAAAGAGATGGAAGGAAGTGGAAGATTATTTTGTTATACATGATCAAAATGATATTTTGTATTTTGATGCAACACTTTTTGGATCATGTATATTCTTTTGATGGTATATATATTGGAAATGTATTTTGAATCCTTCCTCTCTTTAAAGAAAAATTTTAAATTCCGCTGTTATTTTATAAAATGAGTCAGAGGTGTCACAAGAGTTGTGTTGTTACTGATCTTAAGTGTACAGATATTGAGATTATGAATTGTACTGATACTGATTATGAATTCTGATATGAAATCTGTGATGTTGAGATTGACGGAGATATCGAAACTGTATTGTTATGCCGTCGAAACATCAGTTGATTTAGATTGATCAGATTCAGTAATGATTTCGATTGTATCGTGATATCGTTGATATGAATTAGATTGTACCTTGTTCAGATATGGATAAGATTATATACTGATTTGAGTATTGATCAGAACAGGTTTTGAATCGAATTATTTACTGATATTGTATTTATGTGATTATCTTTGCCAGACTGGGTATGTACAGATTGGAATACAAGACTTCGTCTTTGTCAGACCGGGAAGACAAAGGTATAATTCATGTTTTGTTTGGGGAAGACACAACTCCAATGAGATTCAATTTGAGTTTCCCAACAAAATCACATACTAGAATTGTTGTTTATCTTTTTATATGATTATGCTTTGTTTATAGATTTATATTCAAGCATTTGAGATAGGAAAGTCATTTGGTAGATTCGCCAAATTACTAGATGTTCGGTGGTATCGACGCTTCGGAGCAGAGTCACTCCGATTGTAGAGATTCGATACAGACAGGGCCGAAGTCTAGGAATAAGACGTACAGTCACCCCGATTAGGAGGGTAGGTGACAGACAGTGACGTCTTATTCACACCGGGATCCCTAGAGTTAGTGTTGAGTGAGTCAAGATATGAGTTGAATTGAGTTGCATGCTTATTTTATTTTGGTTTCAGAGATTATGGAACCCATTGTTACTGCATGCTTATTTTGATTTGGTTTCATAGACTATGAAACCTAATGTTATTGATTTTTTGCAGGATAATATGCTTATGATTTATATTGTGTACATGCATGTCTACCATGTTTTATACTGGGATTTATTCTCACCGGAGTATCCGGCTGTTGTCTTGTTTTGTATGTGTGCATGGCAACAGGTGGGACAGGATCGGGGTCAAGAAGATGATGAGAAAAGACGAGTTTAGAGTGGTGATTCCGGACTTATTGTAGACTTGGTTTAATACTTGAAATTTAGTAGTTGAACCTTAGACTAGTTTGAATAATTGTTGTACATTATTGTACTTATATACTGAGATGTATATTAGTTACATTCCATTATGTTCCGCACTTACATTTTTAAAAAGAAAAATTTTTAGACCCTGTTTATCTTAATTGATAAATAAATCTCAAAGATGATTAAGAAGATAATTAGCATCCGGGTCCCCACACAATCGAAGAAAATCCCTAAATAAATTTTCTGTAGCAGCCTACTAAGCCTAGGAAACTGCGAATTTCTGATGCATTCTTCAGCTCAGCCCATTCCTTAACTACTGCTACCTTAGCTGGATCCACCTCAATGCCACAACTAGATACTATATGACCCAAAAATGCTACTTTCTCCAACCAGAATTCACACTTACTGAATTTGGCAAACAACTTGTGACTCCGCAAAACTTTCAAAAATATACTCAAATGCTGACTCTGCTCCCCATGGCTCTTCGAGTTGATAAGAATGTCGTCAATGAGAAATATGACGAACTGATCTAGGTAGGGCTCAATTACTCGATTCATCAAGTCCATAAAAATCGTCGGAGCATTCGTCAGTGCAAATGGCATCACCAAGAACTCGTAATGTCCATATCTGGTTCTGAATACTGTCTTATGAACATCTGCGTCCTTTACCTTCAGCTGATGATATACTAACCAAAGATCTATCTTAGAGAACACTGCAGCTCCCTGCAACTGATCGAACAAGTCCTCAATCCTTGGTAGTGGGTATTTATTCTTTATCTTTACCTTGTTTAGCTCTCGATAATCGATACACATCCTCATGCTTCCATCTTTCTTCTTTACAAAGAGCACTGGTACGCCCCATGGTGAGAAACTAGGGCGGATAAATTCCTTGTCAAGAAACTCCCGAATCTGCTTGTTGAGCTCTAACATCTCAACTGGAGTAAACGGTACGGTGCCTTTGAGATTGGCACGGTTCCTGGCAAAAGATCAATAGCGAATTCCACCTTTCTCTCTGGTGGAAGGCCTGTGACGTCATCAGGAAAAATTTCAGGAAAATCTCTGACTACTGGTACATCAGATATTGACGGAGTGGGTGCGTCAGGTGCAAAATTAATACTTGCCAAGAAAGCCTGACATCCCTTATGAATAAGTCTCCGTGCCTGCATCCAAGAGATCATGCGAGGGAAACTTCTCCATCTATCTAAATCAAAAAGAAACTGCTTCATGCCCAACGGTCTTACCAACACTGACCTTTTCTGAAAGTCAATAAGAACTCTGTTCTTCGTCAGCCAGTACATTCCCATGATAATATCAAATTTTGGCATCGGCAACACAATTAGATCGGCATACACTAGGTGGCCCTGCAGTTCAAGATCAATATCTCTGACCACACTAGTATGTGATAACTCTTCCCCTAATGGGACTGTCACTAAATAGTTTACCTCGAGTCCAATAGACTTGACGTCCAGATGGTTAGCGAACATTTCCGAAATAAAAGAGTGAGTGGCCCCGGAATATATCAAGGCCTTGAGGGCTATTCTCTTTATGAAAATATTTCCTCAGACACGTTAGCACAAGATACAAAACTTATATCCCAAAATGCAAACCTTAACCTCAAGCATAGTTGAAAATCTCTACACAAGTCACAAAGGTACTATCTAGCACAGTAATAATTGTTAGAGTAGGTGCACGTCGAGCCAAGTGTTGGCCGAGTGTTCACAATGAAACTCTATGTATAAACAATCTTTATTTTAATAATATTTGAAATTATTATTTTGGCACATCTTTATCTGTATACCCATGCTAGTTGCATAGATAAAGCCCTTGAATATACAAAGAGTAGAAAGAATATGAGATGCTCATATGATGAGTATCATGAAACTCATATTTGGAATACTATATATTCTAAACAGTTCCTAGTCGATTCAGCCGCCGCTAAGAAAGATATAGGCCGCTCGAGTTCGAGACTAATATCTGCGATGTGAGTACCATGTTTCATTGGTAGGGGATATTGTGATGTCTGATCATGCAGATAGGTGCTCCTTGTAGAGTGCACTGAACAACCCTCCATAAAGGACTTTCCAAGTGGTTCTCACTTATCGAGTGGAAACGTCCTAATTTATGGTTGTACACATTAGTCCTTATGACCCGGGACAACATTGAGACTCTATGTGCTAGAATTACACTTTGACTTGTTTACTCTCATGGGTCATCAGGTGGCAAGGTTGGGTGTTCTGTCGAAACATATAGGATTCGATGCATTGTAGTCGGGGATTCACCACTTACCCTCGGGTATGGATATCCTATGTGTTCTCATGTATGTGTAGTATGAAATCTCTGATCAGAGTATGGTGGTAATTATGAAAGGGGTTTCATAGTTTACACTATCGATGCAACTATGACATGACACATAGTATCGATTCATTGACAACTCTCGATATACCAATGTTTGTCGAATCGGTCGGGATATATGTGTTGAAGGGACCGTACTGTACGCTAACCATAATTGAATGGTTCTTGCAGGCACTATCATTTGATACCTAGGGTATCATGTAAGCGATGCTGCTAGGCGTTTAACATGATTGGTTGGGTACTATCAGACTTGAGTTCTGACGTTCTTGTTATCAAGGAGTTGATAAGTAAGAATGGAGCAATTGAGGTATGCCCAAATATGGACATGTTTAGTCCGAATCACATGGAGATGTGAACCCACGGCTAGTTGTATCAATGAACCATTGAGGATCACATAAGTACTAGCTTTCTAGATCCCGTTGAGAAGTTAAAATTGTTCAATGTGTTGAACGGCTTATAAAGGAGTTTATAAGCATAAATAAAATAGAAGTATGACTTCTATAAGGAGAATGTAACTTTTAATTTGAGGAAGTGTTCCTAAATTAAAAGTTGGTCAAACAAATAATGTATTTGAAAATTGTGATTTTCATAAACATTATTATTGACTAAATTAAATTAATTCAAGTGTTGAATTAATTAAACACTAGTGGACCTAGTAGAGTTCAAATAATTTAATTAATTCAAGTGTTGAATTATTTAAATTGGGCCTTGTAGAGCACAATTGGAATAATTATTTAAACTAGTGGACTTGAGTAATTTAAGTAAGATTTGATTGGGCTCAAGTATGTTTGAGACAATTTAAATAAAAGTCCATGGGCCCTTTGTAATTGTTACAAGCCCACTCAAAAAGCATGCATGGGAAGGTGAAAGGTTGGAGACAAATTTTGCAACAAACAAGGCATGATATGCACATGCTATGTGGGGACCCGGACGTTAATCAAGTTCATAATCATCATTGGGACAATTTAATTAATTATAATAAAGAGGGTCTAAATTTTTTTTTTTAAATGCGGAACGTAATGAAATCATACTAATATACATATCAGTATAACATAAGGTACAAGTCCTGTACAACATACATTCGATACAAACGAAGGTTCACCAACTAGCTATCAAGTGTTCAAACCCTATCTACAGCAACATCAAAGTCCGTGGTCTCCACTCTAATCATGATCTCTAGTCATCTCCTCGACCCTGATCCTGTCCCACCTGATGCCATGCACACATACAAACACGACAACAGCCGGATAATTCCGGTGAGAATATAATCCCAGTATAAATCAACGAACATGCAATCATATAATCAATATAAAGCATTAAGCAGATATCAGATATATATCAAAGTTTGAAACATAAATAATATCAAACTATCAATCATACCCGTGACTTCACGACTCAGACTAGGCTCAATCCTAGTCTAGGGATCCCGGTTTCCAGACGTTGGCATTTCTATATCGACCAACAGTAATAGAAGAAACTCCAATTCTATCCACGTCGATATAACCAAACATCCAGTGTCTTGACCTATCTGTCACAGACTGTGGCACTATCGCCAATACACTATCTTGTGACATCGTGCAATGTGCCCGTGGCGATCCTACCACTATCAGGCACTTCTGTCACAAGATCACTCATCTAATACTCGTGTAATACATGCTTCCTATAAATAAATAGAACAGCATAAAAAAATCAAATCAATGCAACAATAAGTATGTGATTTGGGGAAACTTAAGTATATCCTACTTGAGTCGATCTCCCAATACCACATTGACTTATACCTTTCGTTTGTAGTCTCGGTCTGAAGCAATATCAGTTCTGAACTCAAGACTGTCTTTGTAAATCTGAAACGACATATCGAGAATCATAATATCAATATTCCATTCTCAATTCAACACTGAATCTGATTAATCTGGATTTAAGTCAAATCAACGGCATAACGGCACAATCTCAGTATCCCCGTCAATACCAAATAAACAGACATCAATTACAAATCATAATTTATATCCGATACAATCTGTAATTCATTCAACAATCCAAATCTGTCTAATATCAATCGATATATTCTGAAAAATCATAACAATTCCATAATCAACTTGTTCTTCGATCTGACTTCGAATATATGATGTCTAGTACTCCCAGAACACATAATATAGATCAAATAACAATTCCCCCAATATCATAATTTCAAATGATAACAGAACTCAATAAAACTTACGTTCTGTAGTAGCTGTCGACGAGAGGAGTACAATACTGTGTCCAGATTCAAATTCTGATATACGGATCTGTCACAATCGAATTTTAAATAAATTCAAAGCTTGAGGTTTGCTCTGCTCGATTTCTCGTGAAGAATGAAGGAGACTTTCAATTTTATATATGCATGGTGAGGCCAAGTGTCCCACTCAATCCAAGTAATTGCACTTTAGTCCCTGAAACCTTCACTATTTGCAATTTGGTCCTCAAAACTCTTTTTAATTCCATCTCAATCCTAATTAATTACAAAAATCGTGGAATTTAATTCATCATTCCAAAATTCATAAATTATATAATTTCGGATTAAAATGATAAAATCTCGGTCATTACAATTCTCCCCCTCTGAGACATGATTTCGTCCTCGAAATCGTAGGCAATCAAATCATATATGATAAGAAGATAAAACATAAGTTAAAATAAAAGACTCACATCAGTGAAATAACTCTGGGAATTCCTGTCTCATATCTGATTCATTCTCCCAAGTAGCTTCTTCAATGCCGTGACGAGTCCAATGCACTTTCACCAGTGGGATAGTCTTTGTTCTGAGTTTCTTTTCTTTACGATCAATAATCTGTATCGGCTTTTCAACGTAACTTAGAGATTCATCATGCTCGGCCTCGTCTGGTTGAATAATATGAGAATCATCGGGGAGATATTTTCGTAACATAGATACATGAAAGACATCATGTATTCCAGATAGAGAAGGCGGTAATGCAAGTCGATAGGCACGATCTCCTATTGTGGGGACCCGGACGCTAATTCCAATTTTTAATCATTCTTAGGAATTATTCAAACGATTATAATACACAGGGTCTAAAATTTTTTTTTTAAAATACAATGCGGAAACGTAATGTAAATCAATCTGAATTACATATTAAGCATAAACATACAAATCTTGTATTGTCTACGATAATTCAACTAGGTTCAACTACATATCAGTGCTGAAACATAATTTCATTCTGAGCCCGGATCTCCACGCTAACTAGTCCTGCCTCGTTCTCTTCTTGACCCCGATCCTGTCCCATCTGTTGTCATGCACACATACAAACAAGACAACAGCCCGATAACCCTGGTGAGAATTACATTCCCAGTATAAATCAAGTATACATGCAATCATATAAACAATATAAAAGCATGAATCAGATACACATAACATGTATCTGAATCAGAAACATGAATCAATATTAACTATCAATTATACTTTAATATGTACCGCAATCTGGAACATAATTCAATATCAAATAAGGAATCACACTCTGTGACTCTCAGACTCAGACTACTCATTTCTAATCTAGGGATCCCAATCTAAATAAGAACGCAACGTTCTCCCAACTACTATACCCCAGCTAGATGGTGGTACGTTCTTAGTCCCAGACTTTGACTGTCTATATTGAAGATCTGCAATAAGAGTCGGTCTTCTCCTTAGTCTATCAATATATATCCAAAAGTCCAGTGACTCGGCGGTTCTGCCATGGCGGTTCTGCCAAAGACTAGGCGGGTCTGCCAACTCTGACAATGTGCAATGGGCCATTAACAACTCTGTCCTAATCTGGCCCTTCTGTCAGTGACTCTCACTCAATAGCTGTGGGGACCCGGGCTCTAACTAAATTTTTTTCGGGATTAATCAGATCTTTATTCAAAAATGTGCGTCAAAATTTTGCTTTTTAACATTAATTCAAATGTATATAAACAACACAAGATAGTTCTTCATTTTATTTCAATAAACATAATTACATGTCTTGTTCTAATACATTCATATAAACCAGTGTTTAATACAAACTACAACCACAAGTAGTACAAGTCTAGTAAGAAACAACTAGTAATCTTCTGCGCCCGAAGTCACCACGCTATCTCGAACTCATCTCTGTCGTGACCCAGATCCTGCCCCACCTGTTGTTATGCACACATACAGACATAACAACCGCCGGAAACTCCGGTGAGAATAAATCCCAGTATAAAACATGTATACATGCTAATACATAATCATAATTCATGCATGAAAGCAATAACAATGGGTTCCATAGTCTATGAAACCAATCTACACGAGCATGCAATTCAAATCAAATCATATCTTGACTCGACTCGACTCTACTATAGGGATCCCGGTGTGAATAAGACGTCACTGTCTGTCACCTATCCTCCAATCGGGGTAATTTTACGTCTTATTCCTAGACTTCGGCCCTGTCTGTATCGAACGTCTACAATCGGATTGAATCTGATCCGAAGCGTCGATACCACCGAACGTCTAGTTTGACAAGTCTGCCAATGACTCTCCTATCTCAAATGCTTGAATATAAATCTATAAACAAGGCATCATCATATCAAGGGATTAGAATATAAGTCCATAAACAAATCAAAATCATATCAAAAGATAGACAACAATTCTAGTATGTGATTTGGTTGGAAAACTCAAGTTGAATCTCATTTGAGTTGTGTCTTCCCCAAACAAAATATGAATTATACCTTTCGTCGCACAATGTCTGTCGATGTCGAAGTCTCGATGACGACTCTGTCAATATCAAATCTGAAATGGAAATTTTGATACGTTTTCTATCAATCTCTAATCTCAATCAACACATATCCAATTCAATACTTGACCTCGGTACCATTTGACGGCATAACGACGTAATTTCTCGATACCGGTCAATTTCATAACAATAACAATTACAAGAATCATGTCTCCACGTCATAATCAATATCATAACCATTTCAAATTCTGAAAATCTGCATAAGTTCCACCCTATACATTTTGGAATGTCATATAAATCGCATACAGTATCTGATAATAAATCTATTCACGGTATTTCGGTTCCTAGCTACTCAAGAACACATATCTCAATTAAAATCACAATTTCTTCAATATGTAGATTTCGAACCATGCTATAATTGAACCATACTTACATCCTCTTGTAGCCTATGATGCAAGGAGCAAGAATCTATACTTGGAATGAAGTTTGAAAGTGTAATTCTTTCAAAATCATAACCTTGAAGCATAAGGAATTGAAGCTTCTCCCCACTCTCTCTCGTTTCTCAGCTGATGGAAGTGGAGAGAAATGAATCAGCACATTTCTATATATATATACCACGCCATGTGTCAACTTGAGAAACAAAGGTGGCTTTCTCGCATGCAGCACCGCGGGTGCGCTCCCTCTAGACCGCAGGTGCGCTCAAGCTTCGGCAGTCCATTCATTTTCCAAAATTGACGACCGCGGGTGCACTACATATAAGACCGCGGGTGCGGTGACATCAACGCGGGTGCGGTTACGTTTGAACCGCGGATGCGGTGTCATTTCTGTAAATAATTTCCAACTCTCTGTCTATCAACCGCGGGTGCACTCTTTCTTGGACCGCGGGTGCGGTGACCCTACTGTAAAAATGACCAATTTTCTGTCCATTCATCGCGGGTGCGGTATCTTCCATGGTGCGGGTGCGGTCTGCCCTTCATTCAAAATTCTAATTTTTCATGTCTCTCCTTCCCCCATCTCATTACATGTCATGCATTCTCATATCTTTAAATATTGCATCAATGAAGACTATTAAATCTCAGGCCTTACAATAGCTATCTACTATACTATTCTGTTCTATAAATCAATAACCAAAGCATATTCATTCAAATAATACAAAGGTATGAAAAGCAATGAAATACAAGTATGTGATTTAGGGAAACTCAAGTGAAATCTGACTTAAGTCGATCTCCCGATTCACATTGATTTATACCTTTGTCTTCTCGGTCTGAAGAAGACGAAGTCTCGCATTCCAATCGGTCCATACCCAATCTGGCAATGACAATATCAAATATGCACAATATCAATGTACAACTCAATTTAAGACCTGTTCTGATCAATACTCAAATCCAGACATAATCTGATCAATGTCAACAAAGTACGATACAATCTCAATCAATACAAAATTTGATCAATATCAATCTACCGATGTTTCAACGGCATAGTAATACAGTCTCGATAATCCCGTCAATTTCAATATCACAGATATAATAGCACGAGACATAATTGATATCGATACAACTCATTCTCCCAGCAATAATAGATCATAATCTCAAATCTGTACAATCTCAGTCATATCATTTCAGAAAATCATAACAATTACATAAAAAGTATGTTCTTCGATCTGACTTCAATTATATACTGAGCAGTACATCCAGGACACAATATATCAGTCAAATCATAATTCCCCCAATATCATAATTTCCAACGATATCAGAATTCAATAAAACTTACGTCATGTTGTAGCTGTCGTCGCTAGGAACTCGGTGCTGTACTCGGATTTCAAATCAGACGAGCGGATTTTCACAAATCAAAATCTAAAATAAAAGGCATCAGAATTTTTACAAAGCCTCTCGGTGCTTCTTCCAATTTCTGAAGAGAAAATTGACTTATATCTATCTATATATATAGCAAGTTTCACGATGAACCACCTGTCGATTTTATATTTCGCATGCTGCGCGCATATGCGCGTCCTAAATCCGCGCATATGCGCCGAAAGTTCGATCCGGAAGATTAGCTACTGGACTGCTCGCGCATATGCGCGCATATAAGTCGCGCATAAGCGCGAGACCTACTGTCTCGGCATTTAAATACTCGCGCATATGCGCGCCTTCAGCCGCGCATATGCGCCAACTTCTCTGCCATTCTCGCGCATATGCGCCCATTCATGTCGCGCATATACGCCAACTCTTCTGGACTTCCCCCTTGGCTTCTCGTATGGCTCGCGCTTATGCGCGCACACTTCTCGCGCATATGCGCGAGGTCTTCTACCACTCACGCGCATATGCGCGGGGATCCGCGCATATGCGCGAGGTGTTCTGTCCTCGCACATATTCCGTGTTTTTTTTCGTCTTTTCGGTCTAATCCTTCCCGTCTATAATCACATCAATTATCGCCAAATCATTTCAGATCAATTTCAGACTTAATAACCCACAGTTTTAGACTTAGTTCTAGTATCGTCCTCGAAATTCGCTTATCCTTAATAACCCACAGTTTAGACTTAGTTCTAGTATCCCAAAAATTCACGTTTCCGCTCCGCTACTCTGATAAAAACTTAAGTTCTAAAATGTCCTTACGTCTTCTTGATCCCAATTAAATTTTTTTTCTAAATCCTTATTTGTGAATTGCAACTTAGAAAAACCCATAATGACTTAGTGCTATACTATTATAACCTCGAATTTCCATTTTCCTTAAAATTCCCAAAGTTAAAAGATGGATGGTCATACTTATCGTATATTATTTTCCTTATTTTATACCCAAAATATTCATCAACTTATCATATTTCAGTCTTAAAATCCCAAACGCATCCGCGGACGCTTAGATTTTCAAGCCTAATATCGATTCATTCTTAAAAACCCTTGATTAAAATTCCTTATAACATTGTAACCCAATATATCCCAAGGTTTCAAATATTCTTAAAAGTATAAATCCTCAAAATTCCTATCAATTAAACCATCAAATTATCGCTTATTGCTAAATTAGTCCCCAAATTCCTTATAAATCTCAAAATTATTTCTTAATTTCCCCAAGAATTATCTTAATTAGTCTTTAATTTCAAAAATCATATGATTAACCTATAAGTTTTTGGCATTCTTAATTTTCTTCTACAAGTTTCCCATAATATAATTTCAATAAATTTAAACTTATTTACCCAAAAAAAACAATTCATATAACCAATCTTACTTTTCATCAAAACTTAAAATCCTAATTTATACATTTTCATATTCCCAAAGTCGTTGTAATCCTCAAATCATTATTTCTTATGAGTAATTCCCAAAAATTAATTCAACTAGTAACCACGAATCATAAATATTTTCTTAGAAGATCTACATGTCCCGAAAGCATTCATAATATTCACGATTAACTTATAGCCCAAAAAGTAAAACGTCAATACTAAAACCCAAAAATCAACATAGTCCAATTCCACCACGAAACCAACATGCGTTGAAATCAAATAATTTCTTATTTCCTATCGTATCACGTATAAAAAATTTCAAAGCATATAAATCATATATTATCATGAAGCTATTAAACATGTGACGTGAACATATAATTCATGTAGTCATGCAGGTGACAACATATAAATCATATAAATCATGTAAAAACTTACAACTTTGAGGCTTGACGACTGATCTTTCTGGCGCTGATGGTGGCACAACCCTTTACAACAGGATTTGCTCTGATACCAACTGAAACGTCCTGCCCTTTTATTGCTTTAAAAGTACTAGAATTTTTTTTTTAACACTCAATTTTCGGCCATGTAACTTTCTCACATGAAAATATTTTTATAAAATATTTTACCCTTTAAAATTAAACATTAACCAACTAGCATTTTAAAAACCAAGTGCAATAGTGATCAAATGAAATCGTCGCATATTTTACCAAACATGAAAAGCAATAATTTGAAAAAAATAGCCCATACTAAACCTCTCAAAAATCTCTCAAATGCATAAATAAATAATCTTAAAAATCTTTAATCATAAAGCATGAGTCAAAAGTCATAGTGCGGAAAGAGTAGAAGCGCTAGTCCTCGGGTTGTGTGCGCCTTCACTCCAGTCAAATCACCCGTCAAGTCCTCCCTCAAACTCACCTGCATTCATCACACCTAGTGAGTCTAAAGACTCAACACACCATAATCTTTATAACGAGTAATACGTAATACAGTCAACATATAACGGTAAAAAATACTTGTACTTAAAATATCGTTTTCATGAAGATGCATAAACATAAACATTTTCGTAATCATTTTCATGATGCATAAAACTTTAAACATAAACATTTCATAAAATACTTTTTCATGACATGCAATCATAAACCTTAACTTTTTCCTTTTTCCTCAACATGACATGACATAAAACCTTTAACATGATCATGAATATTTTCCTTTTCTTTTTCTCTTTTCTTTTGTTGAATTCAGATCGTTAATTGTGACTTTCCTGATCATGCTCATGAGGGTCGATGGATCCATCTATACAAAACCACAATACTGGGCGGCGGGAGACACCAGCAACACTCTCACCGGTCAACTTGGCCCTGGCCTATCATGATTCGAATAGAAATACGATCGTCGGGGCTCCCTCTGGGGCCTTTTTTCATAAATGGGCTCCCTCTGGGGCCTTTTCCCCTCAGGATATTCCCATTCTTCCGTTACCACAAAACCGTTACCACATATCCGTTACCACATATTCGCAATGATAGAAACACGATCGTCGGGCTCCCACTGGGACCATAACCCTCACGATGTCGCCAACATTAACGAATTAGTCACAATTATTTCACATCCTTCAACATTTTTCATTCCCATCACTTTAGAAAAATCATGAATATCATTACGTTTTTCATTTTTGAAACCAAGCATGCAACATGTATTTTAAATGTCTTCTTAAAATCATACAAATCCTTTAGACATTTAAAAATCATAAGTTAATCGTGAACATTTCATAAACAATTATAAATGATCATAATATCATAAAAACAGCATTTAGGGCACTGCCATGACCTTTACTAATTTCTATATGTAAAAAGACCGTTTTACCCCTAGGCTCGACATTTTACGTTTTCGACTTTTATCTTGATTTCATGACTCTAGTATGTCTCAAATAATTATTTAAGCCTACATGAATTTTCTCATATTTTTATTTAGCTTAAAACGATGACTATTAATTTAATCTTTAAATAAGACATATTAACGCTTTTTAATCCCGAATTAAACCAAACCTTAATATAAAATTTCCAAATTAAAAACTTAGACTTCTAATAATTGTTTAAGCTTAAACTTAATTTTTCATAATTTTATAATCCGTAAAACTAGCTTTTCGATAGATTCCTCGATTCGTTTTTAACCTTAAACGTACATCCCGGTTTTGACTCGTGTGGACTCGAAACTTAACCAAAACTTACCAAACTTGAACTAAAGCCTCCTAACACATAACTAAACCTTTTCCAACCCAAATCAAGCCCATTTAGTCCTTTGAACACTTCCCTAGAAGCTACTGAATTTCTGCACAAGGAATCCTAGTCCTAGCTTGGTTCGAACTCTTTCTATCACGACTCTAGCCCCTACCCCTTGGTCCAGCCCCAGGTCAACCCTCCTAGGACCCTAACTGCACCCTAGGAAACCTACTGGACCCTCCTAGACCGAGCCTAGAAGACCTAGAAGCCCAGCCCCTCGCACCCGATCCCTCAAGCATGCGCGGCCCCCCTTGCCCTTAAGCGATCGCCTAGCCTTCCTAACCCAGCTTCGTGCAGCCTCCCTTGAACCTTCTAAACCCTCTGAAAACCATCTCTTAAGCCTCATGGACGTGACCCTAACAGCAGCAAGCTGCCTGCTCTCCTAGGAAGGAAGGCCGAAACCCTAGGACTCTAGGATTCCCAATCACGTTCAGCATCTTTCCCCCTACTGAACAGACCTTGATTATACTCTTATGTGTCCCTAAACATGTGGAAAAACCTTCCTTCCAAGTATCCTACCATGGCAGCCCCTTTGTGCAAAATTATCATAAGTTTTGGATCACAAAAACATGCTTTAAACCCATGTATATGCATAAAAACGAAAATAATAAAAAGTGCAACTTGTTTTTCATGCAACACACAATTAAATAAATAATATGGTGTGATGGATGAGTAAAAGGAGAATTATGGCGTGCCTTTGCGTTATATACGCTCGAATAAACGTTGACGTCGAAGAACGGAGGGACACCTAGGCTATCTTTCTTCTTGAACCTTTCGAATTTTTTCCTTCAAGGTGGTATGTTGAGTGCCGTGTGTGTATAGGGTGGAGTGAGGAGTGTTTTCAGATTTGGGGAGTGTGTGACCGATTGATTGTGAGTGAGGGCAAGGGTTTTTGTTATTTTAAATACCAAATAAATCACTAATTAAACATTAGGCCCATTAAGATATTAATTAGGCCCAATAATGCTTAATTAAAATACTAAAAATAATTTTGGTAAAATAAATTTGTGAATTTAATAGCCGGGTTGCCAAGACGTTCGTATTTTTGTTGAAAAACCAACACCGATAAAAATTATGTCCCGGCGTATAAAATCACCTCAAAACCCCTCATTTTCAAAAATACTAAAAGCAACAACCTTATTTTAAATAATTAAAAATAATTATTTAATAAAAATATTTTCTATTTACAGCCCTCGGTCCCCGTTCCTCGATCGTCACTTGAACATTCCTTAAAAATACAATTTTAATGCAACATTTAGAAAAATATATTTTAAACATGTAAATATGCACAACATAATTAATTCATGCAATTAAAACATTTAATTAAAATACAGGAGAATTTAATAATTCAAATGCATGTGGTTCGCGTAGACCTTTAAATTTTGGGGGCGTTACAATCTCACCCCCTTACATTGAATTTCGTCCTCGAAATTCGCTTATCCTTAATAACCCACAGTTTAGACTTAGTTCTAGTATCCCAAAAATTCACGCTTCCGCTGCGCTACTCTGATAAAAACTTAAGTTATAAAACGTCCTTACGTCTCCTTGATCCCAATTAAATTTTCCTTCTAAATCCTTATTCGTGAATTGCAACTTAGAAAAACCCATAATGACTTAGTGCTATAATATTTTAACCTCGAATTTCCATTTTCCTTAAAATTCCCAAAGTTAAAAGATGGATGGTCATACTTATCGTATATTATTTTTCTTATTTTATACCCAAAATATTCATCAACTTATCATATTTCAGTCTTAAAATCCCAAACGCATCCGCTGACGCTTAGATTTTCAAGCCTAATATCGATTCATTCTTAAAAACCTTGATTAAAATTCCTTATAACATTGTAACCCAATATATCCCAAGGTTTCAAATATTCTTAAAAGTCTAAATCTTCAAAATTCTTATCAATTACCATCAAATTATCGCTTATTGCTAAATTAGTCCCCAAATTCCTTAAAAATCTCAAAATTATTTCTTAATTTCCCCAAGAATTATCTTAATTGGTCTTTAATTTCAAAAATCCTATGATTAACCTATAAGTTTTTGGCATTCTTAATTTTCTTCTACAGGTTTCTCATAATATAATTTCAATAAATTTAAACTTATTTACCCAAAAAAAACAATTCATATAACCAATTTTACTTTTCATCAAAACTTAAAATCCCAATTTATACATTTTCTTATTCCCAAAGTCGTTGTAATCCTCAAATCATTATTTCTTATGAGTAATACCCAAAAATTAATTCAACTAGTAACCAAGAATCATAAATATTTTCTTAGAAGATCTACATGTCCCAAAAGCATTCATAATATTCACGATTAACTTATAGCCCAAAAAGTAAAACATCAATACTAAAACCCAAAAATCAACATATAACGCTGAAAAATACTTGTACTTAAAATATCGTTTTCATGAAGAAGCATAAACATAAACATTTTCGTAAACATTTTCATGATGCATAAAACTTTAAACATAAACATTTCATAAAATACTTTTTCATGACATGCAATCATAAACCTTAACTTTTTCCTTTTTCCTCAACATGACATGACATAAAACATTTAACATGATCATGAACATTTTCCTTTTCTTTTTCTCTTTTCTTTTGTTGAATTCAGATCGTTAATTGTGACTTTCCTGATCATGCTCACGAGGGTCGATGGATCCATCTATATAAAACCACAGTACTGGGCGGCGGGGGACACCAGCAATACTCTCACCGGTCAACTGTGAAAGGGGATCGGTTACGGTGACCGGAAGCGCAACGGAAGTTTAAAAATCGAATTTTTACTCAAGAAATGTCGGCCACCTCATATTATTTTGTGTAGCAAATACAACAAACACCAAATATCATACATAGGGTGTTGAGAAAATTATACCTATCAACCTCTTGAGGTTCATGATGGCTCCAACTTTGTTGTTAAACAACAAAGCTCTTGAATGGCAAGAAGATCTACAAGCTTCCTCCTTGAGCACACCTTGCTCAAAATTAGGCCCATCACTAACTAGGTAGATCCCCTCATATTTTGCACTAGAAAAATATGAGGATTTTTCAAAGAAAAGTGCAAGAATTCCTCAACCAAGATGAAGAGAAAAATGGAGAGAAATGAGTGTGTAAATTTCGGCCAAGTGAGGGGAGAGTGAAGGAGTGAATGAGTTATCTTGGTGTGTGAAAAAGTAGAGACCAACTTTAGCATGACATGCAATTTTTTGATCAAAAGTAATCCACAACCTTTCACCTCCCAAGTATGCATTCTCATTTGGGCTTGTAACAATTACAAGGCCCGTGAACTTTTATTTAAATGTCCCAAACATATTTGAGCCCATTTAAAGTTTACTTGATTTTAACCAAGCCCACTAGTTTAATAATTATTTTAATTGGGCTCTACAAGGCCCAATGTAATTTAATTAATTCAATACTTGAATTAATTTAATTATTTGGACTCTACTCGGCCCACTAGTGTTAAATTAATTCAACACTTGAATTAATTTAATTTAGTCCATAATAATGTTTATGAAAATCACAATTTTCAAATACATTATTTACTTGGCCAACTTTTAATTTTAGGAACACATTCGTAAATTAAAAGTTACATTTCTCTCATAGAAGTCATACTTCTATTTTTCTTTACGCTTATAAACTCATTTATAAGCCGTTCAACACATTGAACTATTTTACTTCTCAACGGGATCTAGAAAGCTAGTACTTGTGTGGCCCTCAATGGTTCATTGATACAACTAGCCGTGGGTTCACATCTCCATGTGATTCGGACTAAACATGTCCTTATACGAGCATACCCCAATTGCTCCATTCTTACTTATCAACTCCTTGATAACAAGAACGTCAGAACTAAAGTCTGATAGTACCCAACCAATCATGTTAAACGCCTAGCAGCATCGCTTACATGATTCCCTAGGTATCAAATGATGGTGCCTGCAAGAACTATTCAATTATGGTTAGCGTACAGTACGGTCCCTTCAACTCAATTATCCCGATCGATTCGAAAACCATTGGTTTATCGAGAGTTGTCAATGAATCGATACTATGTGTCATGTCGTAGTTGCATCGATGGTGTAATCTATGAAACCCCTTTCATAATTACCACCATACTCTGATCAGAGATTTCAAATTACATATACATGAAAACACATAGGATATCCATACCCGTAGGTAAGCGGTGAATCCCCGACTACAATGCATCGACTCCTATATGTTTCGACAGAGCACCCAGCCTTGCCACCTGATGACCCCATGAGAGTCGGTAAACAAGTCAAAGTGTATTTCTAGCACATAGAGTCTCAATGTTGTCCCGAGTCATAAAGACTAATGATGTACAACCATAAACTAGGACTTTTCCACTCGATAAGTGAGAACCACTTGGAAAGTCCTTTTATGGAGGGTTGTTCAGTGCACTCTACAAGGAGCACCTATCTGCATGTTCGGACATCACAATGCCCCCTACCAATGAAATATGGTACTCACATCGCAGATACTAGTCTCGAACTCGAGCGGCCTATATCCTTCTTAGTGGCGGCTGAATCGACTAGGAACTGTTTAGAATATACAGCATTACAAATATGAGTTTCATGATACTCATCATATGAGCATCTCATATTCTTTCTACTATTTGTATATTCAAGGGCTTTATCTATGCAACTAGCATGGGTAAACAGATAAAGATTTGCCAAAATAATAAATTCAAATATTATTAAAATAAAGACTGTTTATACATAAAGTTTAATCATGAACCCTCGGCCAACACTTGGCTCGACGGGCACCTACTCTAACAATCTCCCACTTGCACTAGAGCCAACTACCCATATGCTTCAAACCCATAGATTCGCAATGCTTCTCGAACAATGGTCCAGGTAAAGGCTTAGTTAGTGGATCAGCAACATTATCTGCGGAGCCGACTTTGTCAATCGTGACATCTCCTCTCTACACGATCTCTCTGAGGATGTGGTACTTTTTCAATACGTGTTTGGACTTCTGATGAGACCTCGGCTCCTTTGCTTGAGCAATGGCTCTCGTGTTGTCACAAAACACCGGGACTGGAGCAACTCCATTAGGAATGACGCCCAACTCTTGGACGAAATTCCTTATCCAAACTACCTCCTTTGCTGCAGCTGATGCAGAAATATATTCTGCCTTAGTGGTGGAATCCGCTGTACTGTCTTGCTTGGAACTCTTCCAATAGACAGCAGCACCATTGAGCATGAATATGAATCCAGAGGTTGACTTCGAGTCATCGATATCGCTTTGGAAGCTAGAGTCGGTATAGCCATCCAATTTCAGTTCTCCACCCCCATAGACCAAGAACAATTTATTGGACCTTCTCAGATACTTGAGGATGTCATTCACAGCTTTCCACTGTGGAAGACCAGGGTTGGATTGATATCTACTCACTACACTTAGTGCAAAAGCCACGTTAGGACGTGTAGATATCATCCCATACATGATGCTACCAATCGCAGATGCATAAGGAATGCTGGTCATCGCCGCTATCTCTGCATCAGTCTTGGGAGACATAGACTTGGATAGGGACACGCCATGACACATTGGTAGATGTCCTCTCTTGGACTCATCCATCGAGAACCGTTTCACGATGGTATCAATGTATGTGGACTGGGTGAGACCAAGCAATCTTTTTGATCTATCTCTATAGATCTGTATTCCCAATACAAAAGATGCTTCACCCAAGTCCTGCATCGAGAACTTACTCGCTAACCATATCTTCGTTGATTGCAACATTCCTAGATCATTCCCAATGAGTAGAATGTCATCAACATACAACACCAGGAATGTCACAGCACTCCCACTGAACTTTTTATACACACAGGGTTCCTCAGGATTCTTAGCAAAACCAAACTCTTTGATTGTACTATCGAATCTGAGGTTCCAACTCCTAGATGCCTGCTTTAGACCATAAATAGATCTTTGAAGTTTGCATACCATATGCTCACTTTCGATAGATGTAAACCCTTCGGGTTGAGACATGTAAATCTCTTCCTTAATATCCCCATTAAGAAAGGCTGTCTTAACATCCATCTGCCATATCTCATAGTCATACCATGCAGCTATGGCTAGCAAAATCCTTAAGGACTTGAACATTGCAACTGGAGAAAAGGTTTCCTCAAAGTCAACTCCTTGTCTTTGAGTATATCCTTTTGCCACCAATCGCGCCTTGAAGGTCAATACCTTCCCATCCGCCCCAAGTTTCCTCTTGTAAATCCATTTACATCCTATGGGAACAATTCCCACAGGTGGATCCACGAGATTCCACACTTGGTTCGAATGCATGGAATTCATCTCAGATTCCATCGCTTCAAGCCACTTGGATGATTCGGCATCAGATAATGCTTCCTTGAAGGTCCTTGGATCACATCCATGGTTAGGCTCATCATGGCCCTCTTCAAAAGCAGACCATACCTCATAGGTGGTCTCGAGACTCTCTCGGATCTTCTAGGAGCTTGTATCTCCTCTCTTGGCTCTTCGGGTGTGGGTTCTACAATTGTGGGTGTCTCTCAAACCTCTTCGAGTTCTATCATCTCGCCCTTTCTATCTAATAGAAATTTCTTTTCCAAAAAGGTTGCATTCCTAGAAACAAACACCTTTGTTTCTTGGGGATGATAGAAATAGTATCCAACCGAATTCTTTGGATATCCCACAAAGTAACATAAGATGGATCGACTATCCAATTTATCTCCCACTACCTGCTTCACATAAGCAAGGCACCCTCATATTCTAAGATAAGAATATTTGGGTGGCTTACCCATCCATATCTCATATGGTGTCTTATCAACTGCCTTTGTATGGACATTGTTCAATAACATTGCCGCTGTCTCAAGCGCATATCCCCAAAAGGATGGCGGCAAATCCGTGAACCCCATCATAGACCGAACCATGTCCATCAAAGTCCGGTTACGATGCTCCGAAACACCATTCAACTGTGGTGTAGTGGGCGGAGTCCACAGCGAGAGAATCCCATTCTCCTAAGATACTCTTGGAACTCGGCACTCAAGTACTCACCACCTCGATCCGATCAAAGTGTCTTGATGCTTCGTCCCAATTGCTTCTCTACTTCACTTCTGAATTCTTTGAACCTTTCAAAGGCTACAGACTTGTATTTCATCAAATACACATACCCATACCTCGAAAAGTCATCGGTAAAGGTGATGAAGTAGGCATGTCCATGCTTAGTGGTGATGCTAAACGGACCGCACACATCGGTATGGATCAAATCCAATAACCCTTTGGCTTGCTCCACATGGCCCTTAAAGGGAATCTTGGTCATCTTTTCTTTTAGGCAGGATTCACAAGTCGTGAGAGCATTAATATCATACATATCAAACATGCCTACTCCCACTAACTTGTTCATCCTTCTTAGGGAAATATGTCCTAATCGAGCATGCCATAATTGTGTCATATTAAGAGTATCTTGTTTGCGCTTGTTTGTTGTTGTTATAGCTTGGACATTGTTAAGTGAAATATCTTTCAATTTTAAGGTGTAGAGATCGTTTTCAAGTACTCCAGTACCAATTAAACATTCATTCTTGTAAATATTGCAAACACCTTTGCTAAATAAACATGAAAATCCATCTTTATCTAACATAGAAATGAAAATAATGTTTTTCACCAACTCAGGTACAAACAAAACGTCTCTTAACAACAACTTAAAATCATTGTTCAAAATTAAAGAAACATCTCCAACAGCTTTGGCAGCAACTCTTGCTCCATTGCCCATCCTCAAGAAGGTCTCATCTTCCCTGAGCCTCCTACTTCTTCCCATCACCTGCAAATCATTACAGAGATGTGAGCCACAGCCAGTATCCAATACCCAAGAAGTAGAGTTAATTGAAATTTTTACTTCGATATAGAACATACCGTTTCCAGAACTCTTCTGGGCAAGATATTCCCTACAATTACGCCTCCAATGTACAGGCTTCTTGCAGTGATGACAGATGTCAACAGTCTTGTCAGCCTTCACTGGTGTGGCTGCCACTAAAGGACCCGGAGTCTGCCTCTTCAAAGGCACGCTCTTCTTGGGACGTTGGAAAGAATGCTTCTTTCCCTTCCAGGTGGACCGGTTTTCGTACCAGATGAAGAGCCCACAAAAAGAACCGGCTTCTCTTTCTTGATAGTGGACTCAAAGGTCACAAGCATATTCACCAACTCCTCAAGGGTCGGCTCCATCTTGTTCATGTTGAAGTTAACCACAAAAGGATCAAATGAGCTAGGCAGCGATAAGAGCAACACGTCGGTGGTCAACTCCGAAGGCAAGATCAGATCCATGCCAACGAGCTTGTCCACGAGCCCAATCATCTTCAAGCCATGCTCATGGACCGAGGCCCCATCTCGCATGCGCATAGTGATCAGCTCCTTGACGGTAGCATGCCTAAGAGGCCGAGTCTGCTCACCAAAGAGCTCCTTGAGATGCAAATGAATGTCAGCAGCATTCTTTGCATCCTCAAAACGCCTCTGCAGCTCATCGTTCATAGAAGCCTGCATATAACACCTAGCCTTCAAGTCATGGTCACACCAATCCTTGTAGGTCTGCAATTCCTCAGGAGTGCAGCTAGTCGGAGCCTCAGCAGGGGCCGACTCAGTCAGTGTATATGCAATCTTTTCCGAGTTTAGGATGATTTTCAGATTTCTTAGCCAAGTGAGATAGTTAGTTCCGATTAACACATGTTTTTCGAGTATGGCAGAAAGCGGATTGCGAATTGAAGACATTGTCAAATTTTTGTACTGAAAAGTAAAACAGATAAATGTTAATGACTATTTTAAAATATTTAATAAGATATAAAGTTTGGACTTTAACTTTATAAATTTTCGCTCCCACTGTTTTGACATTTCCACTGCCCTCTAGTGAAAACGGGAAACTCTTTTCCTCAGTAGGTTTGTAAGGTCCAATTAGCGAATTATGATCCCGAATAATATCAGCCAATCACAATTCCTAAAAGGTAGTTTCCAATTGCATCACAATGCAACCCTTACATTAACTTTTGTCTCACGTTTGATTAGGACCCAATAATATGACGTCGTTCATCTTTACGTGTCAAGCCTTACCCATCGATGTTGAACCTTAATGGACGGTCGCCATGAGTTCTCCCAATAATATGATCCGAAATCATGGGAGTTCACGTAGTTCACATCACCATGTCAATGGATGTCACAGCTTTCCGGCACCCAAAGCTCCCCCAATAATATGAGCCGAGCCCCGAGTACGGGTAGCGTTCATCATGCACCCATTGTCGATGGAAGACAAGGAAATTATAAACAAATTTATAATTCCCCTTTTCGGGCTTGATATTAATTTTGAATCTTATTCAAAATGAGGGTTTTTCATTTTGAAAGGTCTCATCATTAATTTTATTTAAAAGCTCGCCATGTTTGATCGTATGTTTGCCGGATTCATGCAACTTTGCTATTATCATAATAATAACGCACATACTCATTATTTATAACATATCATGCATATATTATAAACAGTAAAAAAAACAAGGATGATCAATCGCCCCAATAATAACGGACCGTGTGAGCTAAACACGGGCCTAGGTCCAATCCTAGGGAAATGCACGGGATGCAAATGCAACTATTACATAAGCTTCCAATATTTACATGTCTTCGATCTTCATAATCATCATGGCCACCATCTTCCAATCTTGATCATCCACTATACTAATATTTACAAATAAATATCCATGGCAAATAGGGATACATCACATGGGGTGGGAACGGGCCATAAACCAAGCCCACTTAATAAATTTATAATTATTACAATCATTCAACACAAAATATCCTAGCATACACCTAGCAAATTGGGCTTGGGCTTTGATCATCCTTCATGCACAATATCACATATCATACACCATCAATTAATTATCACAATAATTAATTGATCCAATATTATATATCTTGATCCAATCACTAACCGCCACGATTATAAACTAAATTAACAAAGTATACAAACACCTTTGTCTACTTTCAAATTAATTTATTTATAACCAAATTTCTTGTAACTCACCATTTACTATAAATATTTGAAGTCCAACTTAAAATATTTATTTAATGAGAAAATATTTGCAACTTTTGTAATTTTAAACTTAAGGGCCCAAAAACTTATTTTTCACCAAAAACATTTTGGCCCATTTAAAATTCACAAATATGTTAGCCATCCAATGGCCCAACAACTCAAGGCCCATGACACTTTGATATTCCAAAACACTTTTGGAAACCCTAGTCGTCATCGTCATCGCCGGAGCTCCGTCGCCGGATTCCGGCAACAAAAATTTTTTTATTTTTTTTTTTAATGAGGCTGTTCGGGCAGCCCCTCGGGCTGCCCTAGCTGCTCGAAATGGGCAGCCCGAGCTGCCCGAAACGGGTAGCAACATGCTGCCCGAAGTTCCCCACAATAAGCCTCATTTTTTTTTGGTTGCAAAAATACACTCATGCGGTTAGAAATCGATCTCAACATAATATCTTGTAATTGCTACACAAAATCGTAACCATAGCTCGGATACCACTTGAAAGGGGATCGGTTAGCGGTGACCGGAAGCGCAACGGAAGTTTAAAAATCGAATTTTTACTCAAGAAATTTCGGCCACCTCATATTATTTTGTGTAGCAAATACAACAAACACCAAATATCATACATAGGGTGTTGAGAAAATTATACCTATCAACCTCTTGAGGTTGATGATGGCTCCAACTTTGTTGTTAAACAACAAAGCTCTTGAATGGCAAGAAGATCTACAAGCTTCCTCCTTGAGCACACCTTGCTCAAAATTAGGCCCACCACTAACTAGGTAGTTCCCCTCATATTTGCACTAGAAAAATATGAGGATTTTTCAAAGAAAAGTGGAAGAATTCCTCAACCAAGATGAAGAGAAAAACGGAGAGAAATGAGTGTGTAAATTTCAGCCAAGTGAGGGGAGAGTGAAGGAGTGAATGAGTTGTCTTGGTGTGTGAAAAAGTAGAGACCAACTTTAGCATGCCATGCAATTTTTTAATCAAAAGTAATCCACAACCTTTCACCTCACAAGCATACATTCTCATTTGGGCTTGTAAAAATTACAAGGCCCATGGACTTTTATTTAACTGTCCCAAACATATTTGAGCCCATTTAAAGTTTACTTGATTTTACCCAAGACAACTAGTTTAATAATTATTTCTAATTGGGCTCTACAAGGCCCAATGTAATTTAATTAATTCAACACTTGAATTAATTTAATTATTTGGACTCTACTATAATTTTAGGAACACATTCGTAAATTAAATGTTACATTTCTCTCATAGAAGTTATACTTCTATTTTTCTTTACCCTTATAAACTCATTTATAAGCCGTTCAACACATTGAACTATTTTACTTCTCAACGGGATCTAGAAAGCTAGTACTTGTGTGGCCCTCAATGGTTCATTGATACAACTAGCCGTGGGTTAACATCTCCATGTGATTCGGACGAAACAGGTCCTTATACGAGCATACCCCAATTGCTCCATTCTTACTTATCAACTCCTTGATAACAAGAACGTCAGAACTCAAGTCTGATAGTACCCAACCAATCATGTTAAACGCCTAGCAGCATCGCTTACATGATTCCTTAGGTATCAAATGATAGTGCCTGCAAGAACCATTCAATTATGGTTAGCGTACAGTACGGTCCCTTCAACTCATATATCCCGATCGATTCGACAACCATTGGTTTATCGAGAGTTGTCAATGAATCGATACTATGTGTCATGTAGTAGTTGCATCGATGGTGTAATCTATGAAACCCTTTCATAATTACCACTATACTCTGATCAGAGATTTCAAACTACATATACATGAAAACACATAGGATATCCATACCCGTAGGTAAGCGGTGAATCCCCGACTACAATGCATCGACTCCTATATGTTTCGACAGAACACCCAACCTTGCCACCTGATGACCACATGAGAGTCGGTAAACAAGTCAAAGTGTAATTCTAGCACATAGAGTCTCAATGTTGTCCCGGGTCATAAGGACTAATGATGTACAACCATAAACTAGGACTTTTCCACTCGATAAGTGAGAACCACTTGGAAAGTCCTTTTATGGAAGGTTGTTCAGTGCACTCTACAAGGATTACCTATCTGCATGTTCGGACATCACAATGTCCCCTACCAATGAAACATGGTACTCACATCGCAGATACTAGTCTCGAACTCGAGTGGCCTATATCCTTCTTAGTGGCAGCCGAATCGACTAGGAACTTTTTAAAATATACAGCATTACAAATATGAGTTTCATGATACTCATCATATGAGCATCTCATATTCTTTCTACTATTTGTATATTCAAGGGCTTTATCTATGCAACTAGCATGGGTAAACAGATAAAGATTTGCCAAAATAATAAATTCAAATATTATTAAAATAAAGACTGTTTATACATAGAGTTTAATCATGAACCCTCGGCCAACACTTGGCTCGACGGGCACCTACTTTAACAAACTGGGCCCTGGCCTATCATGATTCGAATAGAAATACGATAATTGGGGCTCCCTCTGGGGCCTTTTCCCCTCACGATATTCCCATTCTTCCATTACCACAAAACCGTTACCACATATTCGCAATGATGGAAACACGATCGTCGGGCTCCCACTGGGACCATAACCCTCACAACGTCGCCAACATTAACGAATTAGTCACAATTATTTCACATCCTTCAACATTTTTCATTCCCATCACTTTAGAAAAATCATGAATATCATTACGTTTTTCATTTTTGAAACCAAGCATGCAACATGTATTTTAAATGTCTTCTTAAAATCATACAAACCCTTTAGACATTTAAAAATCATAAGTTAATCGTGAACATTTCATAAACTATTATAAATGATCATAATATCATAAAAACATCATTTAGGGCACTGCCATGATCTTCACTAATTTCTAGGTGTAAAAAGACTGTTTTACCCCTAGAATCGACATTTTACGTTTTCGACTTTTATCTTGATTTCATGACTCTAATATGTCCCAAATAATTATTTAAGCCTACATGAATTTTCCCATATTTTTATTTAGCTTAAAACGAGGACTATTAATTTAATCTTTAAATAAGACGTATTAACGCTTTTTAATCCCGAATTAAACCAAAACTTAATATAAAATTCCCAAATTAAAAAATTAGACTTCTAATAATTGTTTAAGCTTAAACTTAGTTTTTCATAATTTTATAATGCGTAAAACTATCTTTTCGATAGATTCCTCGATTCGTTTTTAACCTTAAACGTACATCCCGGTTTTGACTCGTATGGACTCGAAACTTAACCAAAACTTACCAACCTTGAACTAAAGCCTCCTAACACATAAATAAACCTTTTCCAACCCAAATCAAGCCCATTTAGTCCTTTGAACACTTCCCTAGTAGTTACTGAATTTCTGCACAAGGAATCCTAGTCCTAGCTTGGTTCGAACTCTTTCTATCACGACTCTAGCCCCTACCCCTTGGTCCAGCCCCAGGCCAACCCTCCTAGGACCCTAACCGCTCCCTAGGAAACCTACTGGACCCTCCTAGACCGAGCCTAGAAGACCTAGAAGCCAAGCCCCTCGCACCCGATCCCTCAAGCATACGCGGCCCCCCTTGCCCTTGAGCGATCGCCTAGCCTTTCTAACCCAGCTTCGTGCAGCCTCCCTTGAACCTTCTAAACCCTCTGAAAACCATCTCTTAAGCCTCCTTGACGTGACCCTAACAGCAGCAAGCTGCCGTGCTCTCCTAGGAAGGAAGGCCGAAACCCTAGGACTCTAGGATTCCCAATCACGTTCAGCATCTTTCCTCCTACTGACCAGACCTTGATTATACTCTTATGTGTCCCTAAACATGTGGAAAAACCTCCGTTCCAAGTATCCTACCATGGCAGCCCCTTTGTGCAAAATTATCATAAATTTTGGATCACAAAAACATGCTTTAAACCCATGTATATGCATAAAAACGAAAATAATAAAAAGTGCAACTTGTTTTTCATGCAACACACAATTAAATAAATAATATGGTGTGATGGATGAGTAAAAGAAGAATTATGGCGTGCCTTTGCGTTATATACGCTCGAATAATCGTTGACGTCGAAGAACGGAGAGACACCTAGGCTATCTTTCTTCTTGAACCTTTCGAATTTTTTCCTTCAAGGTGGTATGATGAGTGCCGTGTGTGTATAGGGTGGGTTGAGGAGTGTTTTCAGATTTGCGGAGTGTGTGACCGATTGATTGTGAGTGAGGGCAAGGGTTTTTGTTATTTTAAATACCAAATAAATCACTAATTAAATATTAGGCCCATTAAGATATTAATTAGGCCCAATAATGCTTAATTAAAATATTAAAAATAATTTTGGTAAAATAAATTTGTGAATTTAATAGCTGGGTTGCCAAGACGTTCGTATTTTTGTTGAAAAATCAACAGCGATAAAAATTATGTCCCGGCGTATAAAATCACCTCAAAACCCCCATTTTCAAAAATACTAAAAGCAACAACCTTATTTTAAATAATTAAAAATAATTATTTAATAAAAACATTTTTTATTTACAGCCCTCGGTCCCTGTTCGTCGATCGTCACTTGAACATTCCTTAAAAATACCATTTTAATGCAACATTTAGAAAAATATATTTTAAACATGTAAATATGCACAACATAATTAATTAATGCAATTAAAACATTTAATTAAAATTCAGGAGAATTTAATAATTCAAATGCATGTGGTTCGCGTGGACCTTTAAATTTTCGGGACGTTACACTGATTCCAAACTGGAATATTAATTCAAGAAGTATAATATCATAATACCACTCAAAATAACCTTGACAGAATCAATCTCGCAATACTGGCTATACAACATCCGTATATATCAATCAACAGCTCATAGCAAATCAACACCCTCAGCTGTTATCAAATCTGTTTATCCCAGTTAAGGATATATTCAATATTCGGCCTTAAATACCAACAGTCATCGTCTGATGTTGGCATATTCAGTCTGTTTATTCTGAGCTGTTTTCATTCTCTTCTGAATCAGCTACATTTTTCTTGCCATATCTCTGACCGTATGAGATCTTATCTTAGGTATCTCCGAGATATTATCCTTATACAAAGGAAATCTGCAGTTCTCAGTGTACAATGCCTCGTTTGCAGCTATCCCAATGCTCATCTGATAGCTATTATCATACGATCATTCAGAAAGTGAAAATACATCGTGTCAGCTAGTACTAAAATCCAGCACTACAGTTCCACAAATATCCCCCCATATCTGGATAGTCCGCTCTGGCTATCTGTGGGACCCGGACGCTAATCATAATCTTAATCATCATTTGGGACAATTTAATCACTAATAATAAACATGGTCTAATTTTTTTTTTTAAATACAATATGAATTGCGGAACATAATGGAATTCAATCTAACATACATATCAGTATAAAGGTACAAGTCTTGTACTACATACAATCATTCAACTAAGGTTTAACATCTAAATCTCAAATGTCCAAACCCTATCTTTAATCAAGTCCGTAGTCTCCACTCTAATCACGATCTCCCTTCATCTCCTCGACCCTGAACCAATCCCACCTGTTGCCATATACAAACACGACAACAGCCGGATAACTCCGGTGAGATAAATATCTCAGTATAAACAATTTAAACATGCAGTCATATAAAAGCATATATAAAAGCATGAAACACATATAATAACAAGTATCAAATCTGAACAACATGTATCAATACCAACTCTGAATCACACTCTGTGACTCCTAGACTCCGACTCGACTCAATCTAATCTAGGGATCCCGATCTGAATAAGAACGCAACGTTCTCCCATCTACTTTACCCCAGCTAGATGGTGGTACGTTCTTAGTCCCAGACTTTGGCTGTCTATATCGAAGATCTGCAATAGGAGTCGGTCTTCTCCTCGGTCTATCGATATATATCCAAAAGTCCAGTGACTTGGCGGTTCTGCCATGGCGGTTCTACCAAAGACTAGGCGGGTCTGCCAAACTCTGACTCATGCTTTGCTATAATCAATAGAATAAGCATATCAATATCAATCATTGCAAATATCAAATGCAATAATCATTCAGTATGTGATTTTGGGAAACTCAAGTTAAAGCTAACTCGAGTTGTTCAATCCCGAATCAACATTTATTTATACCTTTCTTTCTTTCTATCTGACTCAGTCGAAGTCTCGGATTCACAGCCTGTCAATATCAATCTGGTAATGACAATATCGAAGGAATACAATATCAATACATTCCTCAATCAATACTGGATATAATCAGAACTCAATCAAATTCTGTTTTAACAGTATAACTGCACAATCTTAATATACCCAGCCATACAAATCGATACATATCAATTCCTGCAACTCATGGTCAATAACGATACACATCTGATATCATATCTCAACCCAATCAACTCTAAAAATCATAACAATTCTATACGATATCCATTCTTCAATCCGGTTTCGATTATACGATGTCTAACATGTCAAAAACATCATATATGAATCTTATCCGATTCCTTCAACATCATAATTTCAAGACATGACAAAACGTAGTAAAACTTACGTCCAGTTGTAGCCTGCATCGATAGGAATACAATACCAAAGTCGGATTCAAAATCTAACGGACGGATTTATCGCAAATCAAAATCTAAAATCAAGAATCACGTTTTCCCCTGAGCCTTCCTTTTTCCTCTTGTTTTTCATTATGAAGATTTGTATGTATATATATTCACACGTTGCATGTAAAGGTTAGGTGGCTCGCCCTTTGTAAAACACATCTCGCGCATATGCGCGACATCACTCGGCGCATATGCGCGAGACCATATGTCTCGGCGCGTCCTCTGCACAGCACCTCGCGCAGATGCGCGCCCTTACTCGGCGCATTTGCGCAAGGCCTTTGTTCATTTTACCCAACTCTCGGGTACCCTCGCGCATGTGCGCGGATACACGTCGTGCATGTGCGCGAGGTTCTCTGGACATCTCGCGCATGTGCGCGCTCCCCGTCGCGCATGTGCACCCACTTCTCTGGAGTTGACTTTAAACCCTCGCACAGCTCGCGCATATGCGCGCACACCCACTGCGCATATGCGCGAGACCCTCTGCCCGTTTCGCCCATGTGCGCGTCTCATGTCGCGCATGTGCGCGAAAGGCACTGTCCTCGCACTTACATCTTTTCATGCTGAATCAAATCTTGTCCCGATTAATCCTCTCATAATTATATCAAATTATAAATCAATAATTACAGATTACTAGGATTAAATTCTCGAGCATTACATTTCTCCCCTCCTAAGATATGATTTCGTCCCCGAAATCACAGGCAATCAATTATATCAATAAGAAGGAATGTAATAGAAACGGAATAGAAACTTACATCAGTGAAACAATGCTGGGAATTCCTGTATCATGTCTGATTCAGTTTCCCAGGTGGCTTCTTCAATGCCATGACGAGTCCATTGAAGTTTCACAAGCGGAATTGTCTTTGTTCTGAGCTGTTTTTCTTTACGATCGATCATCCGAATCGGCTTTTCAAAATAGCTTAATGTCTCGTCCAATTCGGCCTCGTCTGGCTGAATAATATGTGAAGCATCTGACATGTACTTCCGCAATAATGATACATGAAAGACATCATGTATCCCAGATAATGAAGGCGGTAGGGCTAATCGATAGGCACGATCTCTTATCTTTTCGAGAATTTCATATGGACCAACGTATCGTGGAGACAACTTCCCTTTCTTGCCCAATCTGACCACTCCTCGGAAAGGTGAAATCTTCAAAAATACTCGATCTCCAGTCTCAAATACCAACGGTCGACGTCGAATGTTGGCATATTTGGCTTGTTTATCCTGGGCTGCCTTCATTCTTTTCTGAATTAGCTTCACTTTTTCAGTCATATCTCTGATCATATCAGGTCCAGTCTCGGGAACCTCAGAGATATCATCCCAAAACAGAGGGGATCTGCATTTCTTATCGTACAATGCTTCAAAAGGAGCCATCTCAATACTCGTCTGATAGCTGTTGTCGTACGAGAACTCACAAAGAGGCAATGCATCTTGCCAATTAGTGCTAAAATCCAGCACTATTGCTCTCAGCATATCCTCCAATGTCTGGATAATCCGCTCTGACTGTCCGTCGATCTGTGGATGATATGCGGTACTCAGATTCAATTTCGTACCTAGAGCCTGCTGTAAACTCTGCCAGAAGTGCGAAGTAAACCGAGGATCACGGTCTGATACAATCGACTTCGGCACTCCGTGCAATCTAACCACTTCTCTGACATAAATCTCTGCCATCCGGTCATGTCGGTACGTCATCTTGTACGGAGTAAAACATGCTGATTTGGTCAATCTGTCAATCACGACCCAAATTGCATCACAACCTCGGGAGGATCTTGGTAGCCTCGTCACAAAATCCAAGGAAATGTGATCCCACTTCCATTCAGGAATAGCTAGACTCTGTAACAGTCCTCCTGGTTTCTTTCTTTCTGCTTACACCCGCTGGCAATTCAGACATTTGGATACAAACTCAGCAATATCAGTTTTCATCTGTTTCCACCAAAACTTTCTTTTCAAATCATTATACATCTTTCTGCCACCAGGATGAATACTGAATCTACTGTTGTGTGCTTCCGACAAAATCTGTCGTTTTAACTCTGAAACCTTTGGCACAACCAGACGATCGTTCACATACATTACACTATCCCGTACCTGATACTCAGATCGATTTCCTGCTCTAACCATCGATATCGAATTTTGAATATTCTGATCAACTTTCTGCGCCTCTTTAATTCTCAAAATCAGTTCTGGTTCAACTTGAACAGCATATAGTCTCAGCGGTCTATAATCTGTCTCAAATACTAATCCGGACAAACAACAATCTTCTATGAAATTCGAAACACCAATCGTCGATAAGGATAAAGAACATACCTTTCGACTTAGTGCATCTGCTGCTGCATTAGACTTCCCCGGATAGTACTTGATTTCACAATCAAAATCTTTAAGCAGATCAAGCCATCTTCGCTGTCTCATATTCAATTCTGACTGTGAAAATAGATATTTCAGGCTCTTGTGATCAGAATAGATCTCGAACTTCTCACCATATAGATAATGTCGCCATATCTTCAAAGCAAAGACAATGGCCGCCAATTCAAGATCATGAATTGGGTAACAAGTCTCATGTGGTTTTCAGCTGTCTTGAGGCATAAGCAATCACATGTCCTCGCTGCATCATAATACAACCCAATCCTCGATGAGATGCATCACAATAAACCACAAAATCACCAGTATCCGATGGGATAGTCAGTATCGGTGCACTGGTCAGTCTTTTCTTTAATTCAAGAAAACTGGCCTCACATTCTTTAGACCAAACAAATGGAGCATTCTTCTGAGTCAACTGTGTAATCGGGTTGGCAATACTCGAGAAATCTTTAATAAATCATCGATAATATCCTGCCAAACCCATAAAACTATGAATCTCGGGTACTGAAGTTGGTCTCGGCCAAGAAATCACTGCCTAAACCTTACTGGGATCAACTGATATACCATCTCCGGATATAATATGCCCCAGAAATACAACTTGTCTCAACCAAAACTCGCATTTTGACTTTTTAACATATAATTTCTCAGCCCTTAAAATTTCCAACACAGTTTTTAAATGCTCAGCATGCTCAATCATATTCTTCGAATAAATCAAGATATCATCAATGAATATAATAACAAAATCGTCAAGATACCTCTGAATGACACGGTTCATCAACCCCATAAATACAGCCGGTGCATTCGTCAAATTAAATGGCATGACAATAAATTCATAATGTCCATACCTGGTTCTAAATGCGGTCTTTGAGATATCAGAATCTCTGACTCTCAGCTGATGGTATCCAGATCTCAGATGAACCCTGCAACTGATCAAACAAATCATCAATGCGAGGTAAGGGATATTTGTTCTTTACCGTAGCCTTGTTCAGTTGCCGGTAGTCGATACATAGTCTCATCGAACAGTCTTTCTATCTCACAAATAGTACTGGAGCACCCCAAGGAGACACACTTGGTCTGATATACCCCTTGGCTAGTAAATCTTCCAACTATTCTTTCAACTCTTTAAACTCAATCGGTGTCATTCTGTACGGATCCCTCGAAATCGGAACTGTACCTGGCATTTACTCAATGCTGAAGTCGATCTCTCGAATCGGAGGTAATCCAGGAATCTCATCTGGGAAGACGTCAGCAAACACACACACCACTGGCAGGTCTGCCAATGATGGACTCGATTTCAGTAAATCAACTAAATACACAAGGAATCCCTCTGCTCCTTTCTGTAACAATCGAGTCATAGACAATACGGATATCAAAGGAATTCTCGATCTAGAACCCTTACCGTAGAATTTTCACTCATCAGCCATATCTGGTCGGAATCTCACAATCTTGTGGAAACAATCAACAGTCGCTCTGTACTTGGTCAGCATCTCAATCCCGATAATACAGTCAAAATCAGACAATCCAAGTACGATGCAATCTAACTCAATCTCATGCCCATCATACTGTAGTATACAATGTTTTACAGAATTCACTGATATTAACCCTGTCCCCAACGGAGAAGAGACAGACACTACAGACGATAATGACTCGATAGGCAAAGCATGACTCAATGCAAATTTCTCAGAAATAAATGTATGAGAAGCCCCAGTATCAATCAATATATAAGCAGAGTAACCAGAAATAAAACAGTTACCTGCAACAACATCATCTGGTGCCTTCTGAGCCTGCTCCTCTGTCAAAGCGAATACTCTGGCCGGCTGTCTACGAGGCTGGCTCACTGTCTGGCTACCTCCAAGCCTCTGCTGTGACTGAGTTGGGGCTGGCTGAAACGAATGAACAGCAGCGGATCGTCTATCAATCTGTGCCGCTGATCCACATGATTCGGCTCTCTGGGATCTTTGGGAACCTCTTTGTGGACACATCCTAGCAAAGTGTCCCTGCTGTTTGCAGACGTTGCAACTACCAGTCTCCCTCCGCAGGTTCTGCAGTACACTCCAGTATAGCTTTGGCTCTATTGAGAACCACCCGAGGTAGATGAACTGCTCCCTGATTTCTTGAATTGCTTTCCTCTAGCTTTCAAGAAATCTTTCTTTCCACTAATGCTGCTACCACCCTCAAATCTGGGAGGTGGTTGCTGGGGTCTCGGTACTGGTGGAACATAGGAAGCTCCTTTCTGTCGAATCAGACCAGCTTCTGCTCCTTTGGCTCGGTTCAGGGCATCAGTGAAATTATTTGGTCACCCTGTGTTCACCAATGTAAAGATCTCGGGATTCAAACCATTGATGAACTGATCAGCAATAGCTTCTTCATTCTCGGCCACATGTGGAGCAAATCGCAACAAGGTAGAAAACTTTGTCACATATTCCTCAATATTCAGTTGACCCTGCCTCAAGTTTGCAAATTCCGCTCCCTTATCCTTCCTGTACGACACTGGAAAGAATCTTTGATAAAACTCAGTTCTAAATACGTTCCAGGTAATAACTGTACCTCGATGCTCCAAGGCCCGCTTGGTTGTAATCCACCAGTTCTTTGCAACATCATGCAACTGGTGCCCTATCAGTTTCACTCTCCGCTCATCACTGTAGTCCAAAGATTCAAACAGCATTTCAATGTCATCTAACCAGCTCTCACAGTCAAAAGAAGTCTCTGTTCCTTTCAGGGTTGGCGGTTTAAATAACTGAAACCTCTTTAACAGTGTTTCCATCGGTGTTGGGGTCACATCCATTGGAGGATTCGAAGTACTACCCTGTTCTGGTATTCTTCGGGGAGGCATATCTGATTACCAAAAGGATAAGTAACCAAATACAACATATCTGTTTCGGTCCTCCTCTGATCATCTTACTGCTGATCAAGAATCGGTTCTGATTCATTCTCAATAAAACACGTTACCAAATCAAATCAGATAACTAGGTAAACATGCGTTATAAAGCAGTAGAACATGCTAGCAATCAAAAGCAGGAAGGAAACTCAATCTACCCCGCTCACTAGCTCCTATCTCAGTCTAAAGGATCTATCGCTCTGATACCACCTGTTGTGGAGACCCGGATGCTAATCATAATCTTAATCATCATTTGGGACAATTTAATCACTAATAATAAACGGGGTCTAATTTTTTTTTTTTAAAATACAATATGAATTGCGGAACGTAATGAAATTCAATCTAATATACATATCAGTATAAAGGTACAAGTCTTGTACTACATACAATCATTCAACTAAGGTTTAACATCTAAATCTCAAATGTCCAACCCTATCTTTAATCAAGTCCGTAGTCTCCACTCTAATCACGATCTCCCTTCATCTCCTCGACCCTGAACCTGTCCCACCTGTTGCCATGCACACATACAAACACGACAACAGCCGGATAACTCCGGTGAGATAAATATCTCATTATAAACAATGTAAACATGCAGTCATATAAAAGCATATATAAAAGCATGAAACACATATAATAACAATGTATCAAATCTGAACAACATGTATCAATACCAACTCTGAATCACACTCTGTGACTCCTAGACTCTGACTCGACTCAATCTAATCTAGGGATCCCGATCTGAATAAGAACGCAACGTTCTCCCATCTACTTTACCCCAGCTAGATGGTGGTACGTTCTTAGTCCCAGACTTTGGCTGTCTATATCGAAGATCTGCAATAGGAGTCGGTCTTCTCCTCGGTCTATCGATATATATCCAAAAGTCCAGTGACTTGGCGGTTCTGCCATGGCGGTTCTACCAAAGACTAGGCGGGTCTGCCCAACTCTGACTCATGCTTTGCTATAATCAATAGAATAAGCATATCAATATCAATCATTGCAAATATCAAATGCAATAATCATTCAGTATGTGATTTTGGGAAACTCAAGTTAAAGCTAACTCGAGTTGTGCAATCTCGAATCAACATTTATTTATACCTTTCTTTCTTTCTATCTGACTCTATCGAAGTCTCGGATTCACAGCCTGTCAATATCAATCTGGTAATGACAATATCGAAGGAATACAATATCAATACCTTCCTCAATCAATACTGGATATAATAAGAACTCAATCAAATTCTGTTTTAACAGCATAACTGCACAATCTTAATATACCCAGCCATAAAAATCGATACATATCAATTCCTGCAACTCATGGTCAATAACGATACACATCTGATATCATATCTCAACCCAATCAACTCTAAAAATCATAACAATTCTATACGATATCCGTTCTTCAATCCGTTTTCGATTATACGATGTCTAACATGTCAAAAACACCATATATGAATCATATCCGATTCCTTCAACATCATAATTTCAAGACATGACAAAACGTAGTAAAACTTACGTCCAGTTGTAGCCTGCGTTGATAGGAATACAATACCGAAGTCGGATTCAAAATCTAACGGACGGATTTATCGCAAATCAAAATCTAAAACCAAGAATCACGTTTCCCCCGAGCCTTCCGTTTTCCTCTTGCTTTTCATTCTGAAGATTTGTATGTATATATATTCACACGTTGCATGTAAAGGTTAGGCGGCTCGCCCTTTGTAAAACACGTCTCGCGCATATGCGCGACATCACTCGACGCATATGCGCGAGACCATATGTCTCCGCGCGTCCTCTGCACAGCACCTGGCGCATATGCGCGCCCTTACTCGGCGCATATGCGCGAGGCCTTTGTTCATTTTACCCAACTCTCGGGTGCCCTCACGCATGTGCGCGGATACACGTCGCGCATGTGCGCGAGGTTCTCTGGACATCTCGCGCATGTGCGCGCTCCCCGACGCGCACACCCATCGCGCATATGCGCGAGACCCTCTGCCCGTTTCGAGCATGTGCGCGTCTCATGTCGCACATGTGCGCGAAAGGCACTGTCCTCGCACTTACATATTTTCATGCTGAATCAAATTGTGTCCGATTAATCCTCTCATAATTATATGAAATTATAAATCAATAATTACAGATTACTAGGATTAAATTCTCGGGCATTATACTATCTGTCAGTCTGTGGATAATATGTGAAAGAGCTTATGGTATATTCTGCTACAAGTACAAAATCAATCAAAAATCACAATATGATATAATCTATTTTGGCATTCTGTTCAACCTGACCATTTTTCTGACGTCGATCCTTGTCATCTGGTAATGTTTGCACGTCATCTTGTACAAACTGATATATGCAGATTGAACAATCTGTCAATCACAATCATATCACATCACAATCTAAGAAAGATCTCGGGACTTTCATCACAAAATCCATAGAAATGTGATCCTCTTCCATTCAGCAATAAATAAGCTCTATAATAATTCCCCGGTTTTCTATCTTCCCGTCTTTACCTGCTGGCATTTCAGACATTTCGATGTAAATTCTGTAATATCTGATTTCATCTGTTTTTATCAAAACATTTTTTGCTATCAGAATGCATACTGAATAAATTACTGTGCACTTCTGACAATATCTGTCATTTCAGATTCGAAATATCTGGCACAAACAAGTCAGTTATTAACATACAATACAATATTACTTGCCTGGTATTCTGATCGACACCCTGTTCTGACTATCGATATCGAATTCTTTTGTGTAAATCTGAAATATTTGGCACAACAAGATAAGTATTCTTATACAGTATACTGTCACATACCGATTACTCTAATCGATGCTATGCTCTGATTATCAAAATCGGGTTCTAAACAATCTGATCAAATTTCTGAACTGCTATAATTTTCAAAATCAGCTCTGGTTCTGTTTGAACTGTATATAAGTTCAACGATGCATAATAATCTGTATCAACCACGGATTCAGAACAACAGTAATATCGGATTAGATTCGAAACTTCAATCAATGCTCTATTAAACTCATAAAACGCCATGTCTGACAATACTGTCGACTCGGACTAACCGATCACATCCTCATCTTCGAATGTAATGTTCCCCAAACAGTATAATCTGTCTTAAATACTGTTTTAGAACAATAACAATTCTCCAGCAATTTCAAAACAACAATCGTATATAATAGCTTGTTAAACTCAGACATCTATAAATTTCTGACATTTCTGGCATTTCTGAATATAAACTGTCTTAGTCAAGATTCACATTTCAACAGTTTCTGTATACCATAATCTCGGTTCTCAGAATATTCAATACAAAATATTCGATTCAGTCGGTCATATGTTGCGGGAAATCAAAATATCATGAATATACCGGGCATAAAATCATCAGAATACCTCTGAATACAGGATTCATCAATCCATAACTGAACTGATAACAGAACTGATGTCGAATCAAGGCTGAAATCAATCTCCCTGATATACGGCAAATTCGGAATCTCATCTGAAAATACTTCAGCATCTCATTTATCATTGGAAAATCTGCCAATGCTAGGCTCGATTTCAGTATATCTACTGGATACATAAGGATTCCATCTGCTCCTTTATGTAACCATCGAGTCACAGACAATACGAATATCAAAGGAATTCTGGATCTAGAACCCTCACCGTAGAATTTCTACTCATCAGCCATATCTGGTCTGAATCTTACCATCTCCTGAAAGGAGTCTACAATAGTCCTGTACTTGGTCCGCATATTAATATCAGTAATGCGGTCAAAATCAGACAACACAAGTACAACACATTCTATCTCGATTTCATTCTCATCTTACTGCAGTATACGATATTTACAGAATTCACTGATATCAATCTTTCCCCCAAAAGATAAAGAAATCAATACTACAGTATATACAGACCCAACCGATAAAGCATGTATCAATGCAATTCATACAGAATCATGTATAGGATGTATGAGTATCTCTTACGTACACAAAATAATCATAAAAGAACAGTTATCTGTCACTATATCATCAAGTGCCTCCTGGATCTTTTTCTCGGTCACTTCCACCAGATGATTCTGCTCTCTGAAATCTTCAGGAACCTCTCTATGGACAAACTCTAGCAAAGTGTCCCTGGTGTCTGCAAATACGGCAACTACCAAATACTCCTTGGCATTGCTCTGTGGGATGTCTCCCTCCACAGGTTCTGCAATAAACTCTAGTATAACTCGGCTAGAACCACTGGAGCTAGATGAACCGCTCGGTCCACTCCCCAATTTCTTAAACTGTTTCTTTCGAGCTTTCAGCAAATCTTGCTTCCAACTCGTACTGCCACTATCAAATCTGAGAGGGGATTGCTATATCTGGGATCGAATTACATCGAACCTTCCTCGTTGTCGAATCATACTTGCCTCAACTCTCTTTACTTTATTCAAAGCATCAACAAAATGATGGGGTCGCTCTATCTTCACCAAGGCAAATATCTCAGGATTCAATCCGTTGATGAATTGATCCGCTACCGCTTCATCATTCCCAGCTACGTGAGGAAAAAAACGCAGTAAAGTAGAGAATTTAACAACATATTCTTCAATATTCAGTTGGCCCTGTTTCAAATTCTCAAACTCTGCTCTTTTGTCCTCTCGGTACGATCCTGGGAAAAATCTTTGATAAAATTCAGCTCTGAACATCTTCCACGTGATCATCGTACCACGCTGTTCTAATACTTCTTTGGTTACCAGCCACCAGCTCCTTGCGATGTCCCTTAACTGGTTGGGCACCAGTTTAACTCTCCGTTCATCTGGGTAATCAAGTGAATCAAACAGTATCTCTATATCATCTAACCAATTCTCACAATCATCCGACGTCTCAGTACCTTTCAGAATTGGCGGTTGAAATGACTGAAACTGTTTCAACTGTATTTCCATCGGAATTTCCAACTCATCTATCTGATCCACCGCAGTACTACCTCTTTCTGGAATTCTTCGAGGAGGTATATCTGATTACCAAAAGCATTAGTAACCAAATACAACAAACCTGTTTGAGTCCTCCTCTGATCATCTTACTGCTGATCAAGAATCAGTTCTGATTCATTCTTAATAATACACGTTACAATCAAATCAAATAGTCAAGTAAACATGTGTTGTATAAAGCAGTAACACATGCTAGCAATCACAAGCAAGGAAAGAAAACTCAATCTACCCCGCTCATTCTCCTCTATCTTAGTCTAAGAAACCTACTGTTCTAGGACCTAATGCTCTGATACCACCTGTTGTGGGGACCCGGACGCTAATTCCAATTTTTAATCATTCTTAGGAATTATTCAATCGATTATAATACACAGGGTCTAATTTTTTTTTTAAATACAATGCGGAAACGTAATGTAAATCAATCTGAATTACATATTAAGCATAAACATACAAATCTTGTATTGTCTACGATAATTCAACTAGGTTCAACTACATATAAGTGCTGAAACCTAATTTAATTCTGAGCCCGGATCTCCACGCTAACTAGTCCTGCCTCGTTCTCTTCTTGACCCTGATCCTGTCCCACCTGTTGTCATGTACACATACAAACAAGACAACAGCCGGATAACTCCGGTGAGAATTACATTCCCAGTATAAATCAAGTATACATGCAATCATATAAACAATATAAAAGCATGAATCAGATATACATAACATGTATCTAAATCAGAAACATGAATCAATATTAACTATCAATTATACTTTAAATATGTACCACAATCTGGAACATAATTCAATATCAAATAAGGAATCACACTCTGTGACTCTCAGACTCAGACTCGACTCATTTCTAATCTAGGGATCCCAATCTTAATAAGAACGGAACGTTCTCCCATCTACTATACCCCAGCTAGATGGTGGTACGTTCTTAGTCCCAGACTTTGAATGTCTATATTGAAGATCTGCAATAGGAGGTTGGTCTTCTCCTCAGTCTATCAATATATATCAAAAAGTCCAGTGACTCGGCGGCTCTGCCATGGCGGTTCTACCAAAGACTAGGCGTGTCTGCCAACTCTGACAATGTGCAATGGGCCATTAACAACTCGGTCCTAATCTGGCCCTTCTGTCAGTGACTCTCACTCAATAGCTATCTGCTATACTATGCTGTTCCATAAAAACCAAAGCATATTCAATCAAATAATACAAAGTTATGAAAAGAAATAACATACAAGTATGTGATTTAGGGAAACTCAAGTCAAATCTAACTTAAGTCGATCTCCCGATTCACATTGATTTATAACTTTGTCTTCTCGGTCTGACGAAGACGAAGTCTCGCATTCCAATCGGTCCATACCCAATCTGGCAATGACAATATAAAATATGCACATTATCAATGTACAACTCAATTTAAGACCTGTTCTGATCAATACTCAAATTCAGACATAATCTGATCAATGTCAACAAAGTACGATACAATCTCAATCAATAAAAAATCTGATCAATATCAATCTATTGATGTTTCAACGGCATAGTAATACAGTCTCGATAATACCGTCAATTTCAATATCACAGATATAATATCACGAGACATAATTGATATAGATACAACTCATACTCCCAGCAGTAACAGATCATAATCTCAAATCTGTACAATCTCAGTCATATCATTTCAAAAAATTATAACAATTACATAAAAAGTATGTTCTTCGATCTGACTTCAATTATATACTGAGCAGTACATCCAGGACACAATATATCAGTCAAATCATAATTCCCCCAATATCATAATTTCCAACGATATCAGAATTCAATAAAACTTACGTCCTGTTGTAGCTGTCGTCGCTAGGAACTCGGTGCTGTACTCGGATTTCAAATCAGACGAGCGGATTTTCACAAATCAAAATCTAAAATAAAAGGCATAAGAATTTTGACAAAGCCTCTCGGTGCTTCTTCCAATTTCTGAAGAGAAAATCGACTTATATCTATATATATATATATATATAGCAAGTTGCACGATGAACCACCTGTCGATTTTATATTTCGCATGCCGAGCGCATATGCGCGTCTTTACTCCGCGCATATGCGCCGAAAATTAGATCCGGAAGATTAGCTACTGGACTGCTCGCGCATATGCGCGCACAAAAGTCCCGCATATGCGCGAGATCTACTGTCTCGGCTTTTCAATACTCGCGCATATGCGCGCCTTCAGCCGCGCATATGCGCCAACTTCTTTGCCATTCTCGCGCATATGCGCCCATTCATGCCGCGCATATGCGCCAACTCTTCTGGACTTCCCCCTTGGCTTCTCGTATGGCTCGCGCATATGCGCGCACACTTCTCGCGCATATGCGCGAGGTCTTCTGCCACTCACGCGCATATGCACGGATCCTCGCCGCGCATATGCGCGAGGTGTTCTGTCCTCGCACATATTTCGTGTTTTCTTTCGTCTTTTCGGTCTAATCCTTCCCGTCTATAATCACATCAATTATCGCCAAATCATTTCAGATCAATTTCAGATTACAGTAATAAAATTCTCGGGCCTTACACCTATCTTCTCAAGAATCTCATACGGACCAACGTATCTTGGAGACAATTTGCCTTTCTTACCAAATCTGACCACACCCCTAAAAGGAGAAATCTTCAGGAATACTCGATCTCTTACCTCAAATACCAACGGTCTACGTCAAAGGTTGGCATATTTGGCTTGTCGGTTCTGAGCTGCCATCATTTTCTTCTGAATCCGTTTCGTTTTTTCCGTCATATCTCTTATCATGTCATGTCCAGTCTCAGGAACTTCAGAGATATCATCCCAATAAAGAGGGGATTGACACTTCTTTCCGTACAAAGCTTCAAAAGGTGTCATCTCAATACTCGTTTGATAGCTATTGTTGTACAAAAACTCACAGAGAGGCAATGCATCTTGCAAATTAGTGCTAAAATCAAGCACTACAACTCTCAGCATATCTTCCAATGTCTGAATCGTCCGCTCTGACTATCCGTCAGTCTGTGGATGATATGCGGTACTCAGATGTAACTTTGTACCGAGAGCCTGCTGCAAACTCTGCCAGAAGTGCGAAGTAAACCGAGGATCACGGTCTGAAACAATCGATTTCGGCACTCCGTGCAATCTGACCACTTCTTTGACATAAATATCGGCCATCTGATCATATCGGTACATCATCTTTTATGGAATGAAACATCCAGATTTGGTCAATCTATCAATCACAACCCACATCGCATCACAACCTTTGGAGGAACGTGGTAACTGTGTCACAAAATCCATGGAAATGTGATCCCATTTCCATTCAGGAATGGACAAACTTTGTAACAATCCTCCTGGTTTCTTTCTTTCCGCTTTCACCTGTTGGCAATTCAGACATCTGGAAACAAATTCTGCAATGTCAGTCTTGATTTGTTTCCACCAAAACTGTTCTTTCAAGTCATTATACATCTTTTTGCCACCAGGATGAATACTGAATCGACTACTGTGCGCTTCTGTCAATATCTGCTGTCTCAACTCTGGAACATTTGGCACAACTAGACGATTATTCACATACAGTACACTATCACGTATCCGATACTCTGATCGATGTCCTGCTCTTACCATCGCAATCGAGTTCTGAACATTCTGATCAACTTTCTGAGCCGCTTTAATTTTCAAAATCAGCTCTGGTTCAGCCCGAATAGCACATAATCTTAGAGGCTGATGATCTGTCTCAAATGCTAATCAAGACAAACAGCAGTCTTCTATCAAATTGGAAACACCCATAGTCGATAAGGATAAAGAACATACCTTTCGACTCAGTGCATCAGCTGCTGCATTCGATTTTACTGGATAATACTTGATTTCACAATCGAAATCTTTAAGCAAATCAAGCCATCTTCGCTGCCTCATATTCAGCTCGGATAGTGAAAACAGATATTTCAGGCTCTTATGATCAGAATAAATCTCAAACTTCAAACCATACAGGTAATGTCGCCATATTTTAAGTGCAAATACAATGGCTGCCAATTCAAGATCATGAATTGGGTAGCGAGTCTCGTGTGGCTTCAACTTTCTCGAAGCATAGGCAATGACATGGCCTCGCTGCATCAACACACAACCCAAACCTCTGTGAGAAGCATCACAATAAACAACAAAATCACCAGTACCTGACGGATTAGCCAACACCGGAGCACTGGTCAATCTTTTCTTCAACTCCAGAAAACTGGACTCATAGTCTTAAGACCAAACAAATAGAGCATTCTTCTAAGTCAACTGTGTAATCGGCTTGGCAATACTGGAAAAATATTTGATGAATCGGCGATAATATCCTGCAAAACCCATGAAACTGCGAATCTCAGGCAATGATGTCGGTCTCGGCCAAGAAATCACGGCCTCAACCTTATCGGGATCAACAGAAATACCGTCTCCGGATATAATGTGACCCAAAAATACTACCTGTTTCAACAAAAACTCGCATTTCGACAGTTTAGCATATAACTTCTCAGCCCTCAAAATTCGCAACACGGTTCTCAAATGCTCATCATGTTCAATCATATTCTTTGAATAAATCAATATATCATCAATGAATATGATAACAAACTCATCAAGATATCTTTGAAAGACACGGTTCATCAACCCCATAAATACAGCCGGTGCATTCGTCAAACCAAATGGCATGACAATAAATTCATAGTGTCCATACCTGGTTCTGAATGCTGTGTTCGAGATATCAGAATCCCTGACTCTCAGCTGATGGTTTCCAGATCTCAGATCGATCTTGGAATATACAGATGAACCCTACAACTGATCAAACAAATCATCAATGCGAGGCAAGGGATATTTATTCTTTACCGTTGCCTTGTTCAGTTGCCGGTAGTCGAAGCAGAGTCTCATTGAACCGTCTTTCTTCTTCATAAACAACACGGGAGCACCCCAAGGAGATACACTCGGTCGGATGTATCCCTTGGCCAATAAATCCTGCAACTGATCCTTCAACTCTTTCAGTTCAATCGGTGCCATTCTGTACGGAGCTCTAGAAATCGGAACTGTACCTGGCATCAATTTAATGCTGAAGTCTATCTCTCAAATCGGAGGCAATCCATGAATCTCGTCTGGGAAGACATCATCAAACTCACACACCACTGGCAAGTCCGCCAATGATGGACTCGACTTCAGTAAATCAACTGAATAAACAAGGAATCCTTCCGCTCCTTTCTGCAATAATCGAGTCATAGATAATACGGATATCAAAGAAATTCTAGATCGAGAACCCTTACCATAGAATTTCCACTCATCAGCCATCTCAGGTCCGAATCTTACAATCTTGTGGAAACAATCGACTGTAGCCTTGTACTTGGTCAACATATCGATACCTATAATACAATCAAAGTCAGATATCCCAAGCATAATACAGTCTAACTCAATTTCATGTCCATTATACTGCAGTATACACGATCTAACAGACTTCACTGATATCAAACCTGTCCCCAACGGAGAAAAGACAGACACTACCGTAGACAATGACTCAATAGGCAATGCATGACTCAATGCAAATCGTTCAGATATAAATGTATGCGATGCACCAGTATCAATCAATACATATGCAGGATAACCAGAAATAAAACAGTTACCTGCGACAACATCATCAGGTGCATCCTGAGCCTGCTCCTCTGTCAAAGCAAATACTCGGGCCTGCTGTCTAGGAGGCTGGCTCACTGTCTGGCTACCTCCTGGCCTCTGCTGTGACTGAGATGGTGCTGGCTGGAATGAATGCACAGCGGCTGATCGTCTCCCTGTCTGAGCCGCTGATCCGGATGACTCTGCTGCCTGGGATCCTTGGGCACCTCTCTGTGGACATACGCGGGCAAAATGTCCATGGTGTCTACAAATACGGAAACTGCCGAACACTCCTCGGCACTGCTCAGTGGAATGCTTCCCTCCACAGGTGATGCAATAGGGTCCTGTATAAATCTGGCCCTGACCAGTCTGTCTCGAGCCACTAGAACTGGAAGAACTGCTGCAAGAATTCTTGAACTGCTTTCCCTTAGCTTTCAGGAAATCTTTCTTTCCACTCCCACTGCCACTCTCAAATCTGGGAGATGGTGGAGGCATCTGTGGTCTCGGTGCTGAAGGCACAAACGAAGCTCCTCTCTATCTTATCAGACCAGCTTCGGCTCCCTTGGCTCGGTTCAGGGCATCAGTAAAATTATTTGGTCGCCCTGTGTTCACCAATGTAAAAATCTCAGGATTTAAACCATTGATGAACTGATTAGCAATAGCTTCTTCATTCTCGGCCACGTGTGGAGCAAACCGTAACAAGGTCGAGAACTTGGCCACATATTCTTCAATGTTTAGCTGGCCTTGTCTCAAATTAGCAAACTCGGCCCCCTTGTCCTTCCTGTACGACACTGGAAAGAATCTCTGATAAAATTCAGTTCTAAATACATTTCAAGTAATAGTCGTACCTCGATTCTCTAATGCCTTCTTCGTGGTAATCCACCAGTTAGTTGCAATATCGTGCAACTGGTGTCCAATTAGTTTCACTCTCCTCTCATCAGTATAGTCCAAGGACTCAAACAGCATCTCAATATCGTCCAGCCAACTCTCTCAATCCACCGAATTCTCAGTACCCTTCAGAGTTGGTGGATGGAACGACTGAAACCTTTTCAATAATGTCTCCATCGGAGTGGCTGTAACGTCCATCGGAGGATTCGAAGTACTACCCTGTTCTGGTACTCTTCTCGGAGGCATATCTGATAATCAAATGGATTAGTAACAAATACCACAATTCTGTTTCAGTCCTCCTCCGATCATCTTACTGCTGATCCAGAATCGGCCCTGATTCATTCTTAATAACACATGTTTTCAAATCAAATCAGATAAACAGATAAACATGCATTATAAAGCAGTAAATCATGCTAGCAATCAAAAGCAGGAAAGAAAACACATTCTACCATGCTCACTAGCTCCTATCTCAATTTAGAGGGTCTATCGCTCTAATACCACCTGTTGTGGGGACCCGGACGCTAATCAAGTTCATAATCGTCATTGGGACAATTTAATTAATTATAATAAACAGGGTCTAAATTTTTATTTTTTTTTAAATGCGGAACGTAATGGAAATCATACTAGTATACATATCAGTATAACATAAGGTACAAGTCCTGTACAGCATACATTCGATACAAACGAAGTTTCACCAACTAGCTATCAAGTGTTCAAACCCTATCTACAGCAACATCAAAGTCCGTGGTCTCCACTCTAATCATGATCTCTCGTCATCTCCTCGACCCTGATCCTGTCCCACCTGTTGTCATGCACACATACGAACACGACAACAGCCGGATAATTCCGGTGAGAATATAATCCCAGTATAAATCAACGAACATGCAATCATATAATCAATATAAAGCATGAAGCAGATATCAGATATATATCAAAGTCTGAAACATAAATAATATCAAACTATCAATCATACCCGTGACTCCACGACTAAGACTAGACTCAATCCTAGTCTAGGGATCCCGGTTTCCAGACGTTGGCATTCCTATATAGACCAACAGTGATAGAAGAAACTCCAATTCTATCAACGTCGATATAACCAAACATCTAGTGTCTTGACCTATCCGTCACAGACTGTGGCACTATCGCCAATACACTATCTTGTGACATCGTACAATGTGCCCGTGGCGATCCCACCACTATCAGGCACTTCTGTCACAAGATCACTCGTCTAATATTCGTCTAATATATGCTTTCTATAAATCAATAGAACAGCATAAAAAAATCAAATCAATGCATATAACAACAATAAGTATGTGATTAGGGAAACTCAAGTATATCTTACTTGAGTCGATCTCCCAATACCACATTGACTTATACCTTTCGTTTGTAGTCTCGGTCTGAAGCAATATCAGTTTTGAACTCAAGACTGTCTCTGTAAATCTGAAACAACATATCGAGAATCATAATATCAATATTCATTCTCAATTCAACACTGAATCTGATTAATCTTGATTTAAGTCAAATCAACGGCATAACGGCACAATCTCAGTATCCCCGTCAATACCAAATCAACAGACATCAATTCCAAATCATAACTCATATCCGATACAATCTGTAATTCATTCAACAATCCAAATCTGTCCAATATCAATCGATATATTCTGAAAAATCATAACAATTCCACAATCAACTTGTTCTTCGATCTGACTTCGAATATATGATGTCTAGTACTCCCAAAACACATAATATAGATCAAATAACAATTCCCCCAATATCATAATTTCAAATGATAAAAGAACTCAATAAAACTTACGTCCTGTAGTAGCTGTCGACGAGAGGAGTACAGTACTGTGTCCGGATTCAAATTCTGATATACGGATATGTCCCAATCGAATTTTAAATAAATTCAAAGCTTGAGGTTTGCTCTGGAATTCTAGCCTCGATTTCTCGTGAAGAATGAAGGAGACTTTCAATTTTATATATGCATGGTGAGGACAAGTGTCCCACTCAATCCAAGTAAATTGCACTTTAGTCCTTGAAACCTTCATTATTTGCAATTTGGTCTTCAAAACTCTTTTTATTTCCATTTCAATCCTAATTAATTACAAAAATCGTGAAATTTAATTCATCATTCTAAAATTCATAAATTAAATAATCTCGGATTAAAATGATAAAATCTCGGACATTACATGCTAGACTTCACTTTTTCAAGCACCAAGAAAAACTCTCCTTCTCTCCTCCCACAATGCTTTGGCCGAAATTTTGAGCTACTTTCTCCTCCAATTTTTGTTCTTCAATTTGTTGAGGAAACATTTCACTTCTCCTTGAAAAACCTCTTATTTTTCTAGTGCAAAATAAGAGGGGTTCTAGCTAGTTGGTGGTGGGCCTAATTTTTGAGATAGGAAGCTTGTAGAAGGTCTTGCCACTGAAGAGCTTAGTTGTATATCAACTAAGTTGGAGCCAACATAAATATTTTAAGATTGATAGGTATATTTTCTAAACACACTATGAATATCATATTTTGTGTTTTTGTATTTGCTACACACTAGTATTGAGGAGCTCGAAATTTTATACTAGAAAATATGATTTTCGAAAATTTTGTTGCTTCCGTTGCGCTTTCGGGCACCATTAAATCGATCCCTTTCAAGTGATATCAGAGCTAAGGGTACTATTTTGTGTAGCATATACATAATATTATATTGAGGTTGATTTCTAACCGCATGAGATGAAATTTTTGCAACAAAATCAAGGCGTTTTTGGGGCATATTTCGGTCAGCATGTTGCTGCCCGTTTTTGGGCATATTTTGGGCAGCATGTTGCTGCCCGTTTCGGGCTGCCCAGGCTGCCCGAGGGGCTGCCCATTTTGGGCAGCAAGGGCAGCCCGAGGGGCTGCCCGAACGTCCCCTCAAAAATAAAAAAAATTTTGTTGGCAAAGGTGTTTTGAAATATCAAAGTGTCATGGGCCTTGAGTTGTTGGGCCATTGGATGGCTAACATATTTGTGAATTTTAAATGGGCCATAATGTTTTTGGTGAAAAATGAGTTTTTGGGCCCTTAAGTTTAAAATTACAAAAGTTGCAAATATTTTCTCATAAAATAAATAATTGAAGTTGGACTTTAATTATTTATAGTAAATTGTGATTTACAAGAAATTCGGTTATAAATAAATTAATTGGAAAGTAGACAAAGGTGTTTATATACTTTGTTAATTTAGTTTATGATCGTGGCGGTTAGTGATTGGATCAAGATATATAACATTGGATCAATTAATTAATGTGATAATTAATTGATGGTGTATGATATGTGATATTATGCATGAAGGATGATCAAAAGCTCAAGCCCAATTTGCTAGGTGTATGCTAGGATATTTTGTTTTGAATGATTGTAATAATTATCAAATTTAAAGTGGGCTTGGTTTATGGCCCGTTCCCACCCCCATGAGATGTATCCATATTTGCCATGGATATTTATTTGCAAATATTAGTATAGTGGATGATCAAGATTGGAAGATGGTGGCCATGATGATTATGAAGATCGAAGACATGTAAATATTGGAAGCTTATGTAATAGTTGCATTTGCATCCCATGCATTTCTCTAGGATTGGACCTAGGCCCGTGCTTAACTCACACGGGCCATTAGTATTGGGGCGATTGATCATCCTTGTTTGTTTACTGTTTATAATATATGCATGATATGTTATAAATAATGAGTATGTGCGTTATTATTATGATAATAACAAAGTTGCATGAATCCGGCAAATATACGATCAAACATGGCGAGCTTTTAAATAAAATTAATGATGAGACCTTTAAAAATTAAAAACCCTCATTTTGAATAAGATTCAAAATTAATATCAAGCCCAAAAAGGGGAATTATAAATTTGTTTATAATTTCCATGTCTTCCATCGACAATGGGTGCATGATGAACGCTACCCGTGCTCGGGGCTCGGGTTATTGAGGGGGCCCTGGGTGCCGGAAAGCTGTGACATCCATTGACATGGTGATGTGAACTACGTGGAACTTCCATGATTTCGGCTCATATTATTGGGGGAACACATGGCGACCGTCCATTAAGGTTCAACATCGATGGGTAAGGCTTGACACGTGAAGATGAACGACGTCATATTATTGGGTCCTAATCAAACGCGAGACAAAAATTTATGTAGAGGGTTGCATGGAGATGCAATTGGAAACTACCTTTTAGGAATTGTGATTGGCTGATATTATTCGTGATCATAATTCGCTAATTGGACCTTACGTACCTACTGAGGAAAGAAGTTTCCCGTTTTCACTAGAGGGTAGTGAAAGATGTCAAAACAGTGGGAGGAAACATTTATAAAGTAAAAGTCCATACTTTATATCTTATTAAATATTTTAAAATAGTCATTAACATTTATCTGTTTTACTTTTCAGTACTTTTTGACAATGTCTTCGATTCGCAATTCGCTATATGTAATACTCGACAAACACGTATTAACCAGACCTAATTACCTCAATTGGCTAAGAAATCTGCAAATCGTCTTGAACTCGGAAAAGATTGCATATACACTGATTGAGTCGCCCCCTGATAAGGCTCCGACTGACTACACTCCTGAGGAATTGCAGACCTACAAGGATTGGTGTGACCATGACTTGAAGGCCAAGTGTTAGATGCAGGCTTCTATGAATGATGAGCTGCAGAGGCGTTTTGAGGATGCAAAGAGTGCTGCTGACATTCATTTGCACCTCCATGAGCTCTTTGGAGAGCAAACACGTCCTCTTAGGCATGCTACCGTCAAGGAGTTTATCACTTTGCGCATGCGAGATGGGGCCTCGGTCCATGAGCGTGGCCTAAAGATGATTGGGCTCGTGGATAATCTCGTTGGCATGGATTTGATATTGCCTTCGGAGTTGACCACCGACGTGTTGCTGTTATCGCTGCCTTGCTCATTTGATCCTTTTGTGGTGAACTTCAATATGAACAAGATGGAGCCGACCCTTGAGGAGTTGGTGAACATGCTTGTGACCTTTGAGTCCACCATCAAGAAAGAGAAGCCGGTTCTTTTTGTGGGCTCTTCATCTGGTACGAAGACCGGTCCACCTGGGAAGGGAAAGAAGCGTTCTTTCCAACGTCCCAAGAAGAACGTACCCTTGAAGAAGCAGACTCATGGTCCCGTTGTGGCTGCCATACCAGTGAAGGCTGACAAGACTGTTGACATATGTCATTACTGCAAGAAGCCTGGACATTGGAGGCGTAACTGCAGAGAATATCTTGCCCAGAAAGGTTCTTGAAATGGTATGTTCTACATTTAAGTAAACATTTCAATTAACTCTACTTCTTGGGTATTAGATACCGGTTGTGGCTCACATCTCTGTAATGAGTTACATGTGATGGGAAGAAGTAGAAGACTTAGTGAAGGTGAGACCTTCTTGAGATTGGGCAATGGAGCAAGAGTTGCTGTCAAGGCCGTGGGAAATGTTTACTCATTGTTGAACAATGATTTTAAGTTGATTTTAAGAGATGTTTTGTTTGTACCTGATTTGGTGAAAAACATTGTTTCCATTTCTATGCTTGATAAAAATGGATATTCTTGTTTATTTAGCAAAGGTGTTTGCAACATTTACAAGAATGAATGTTTAATTGGTACTGGAGAACTTGAAAACGATCTCTATAACTTAAAATTGAAAGATATTCCACTAAACAATGTCCAAGCAATAATAACAACAAACAAGCGAAAACAAGATACTATAAATTCGGCACAATTATGACATGCTCGATTAGGACTTATTTTCCCTAAGAATGATGAACAAGCTAGTGGGAGTAGGCATGTTTGATATGTCTGATATTAATGCTCTCACGACTTGTGAATCCTGTCTAAAAGGAAAGATGACCGAAAATCCCTTTAAGGGCCACGTGGAGCGAGCCAAAGGGTTATTTGATTTGATCCATACCGATGTGTGCGGTCCGCTTAGCATCACCACTAAGCATGGACATGCCTACTTCATCACCTTTACTGATGAATTTTCGAGGTACGGGTATGTGTATTTGATGAAATACAAGTCTGAAGCCTTTGAAAGGTTCAAAGAATTCAGAAGTGAAGTAGAGAAACAGTTGGGACGAAGCATCAAGACACTTCGATCGGTTCGAGGTGGTGAGTACTTGAGTGCCGAGTTCCAAGAGTATCTTAAGGAGAATGGGATTCTCTCGCAGTGGACTCTGCCCGCTACACCACAGTTGAATGATGTTTCGGAGCGTCATAACAGGACTTTGATGGACATGGTTTGGTCTATGATGGGGTTCATGGAGTTGCCGCCATCCTTTTGGGGATATGCGCTTGAGACAGCGGCACTGTTGTTGAACAATGTCCCTTCAAAGGCAGTTGACAAGACATCATATGAGATATGGATGGGTAAGCCTCCCATATATTCTTATCTTAGAATATGGGGGTGCCCTGCTTATGTGAAGCAGGTAGTGGGAGATAAATTGGATAGTCGATCCATTTTATGCTACTTTGTGGGATATCTAAGGAATTCTTTTGGATATTACTTCTATCATTCCCAAGAAACAAAGGTGTTTGTTTTTAGGAATGCAACCTTTTTGGAAAATGAATTTGTAATAGCCAAGCCTGGTGAACGGTATGGTTTAAGTTTTCGTATGTTTATGGATTATTTGGTTTAGATGTTAAGAGTTGTGATTATGGGTCATAGTATTGTTGGTGATTATTGTTTTGTGGCATTGTTGATATTAGTTGATGGTAGTTGTATTGTATCAGCGTTGCGATTCGATTTTAGTTGCATAAGAGTTTGTTTTGGCCGAGACCAGACCGCACTCGCGGTAATTTGAGCAGCGCCCCCGCGGTCTTTATTGCAGCATTTTTGGTGGATTGTCGAACAGACACCGCACCCGCGGTGTAATAGTTACCGCACTCGCGGTGGAGGCACCGCACCCGCGGTAAGTTTTGTACCACACCCACGGTCGTCAGTTTCAGAATTTTGGTTGTATTGCCGTAGGCACACCGCACCCGCGGTGCATGTTGGAGCGCACCTGCGGTCGATGAATAGTGAAAGCGTGTTTTCGAGATTTTAATGATATAAGGCATAGATTTGTTCACTTTTCCTCATTCTTTTCCCCTCATTCTCGATTCTTCTCCTCAAGTGAAGGCTAGGGTTCCATTTCCTTTCACTTCATCTCTTTGATTCTTGCATCTTGTTGGAGTTTTGTGTTGAAAGCAAGGTTTACTTGGGTTCAAGGAAGCTAAGGTAAGCTTTTAGTTTGGTTTATTCTTGGTTTTGGTGTTGGGAGAAATCATGGGTTTGGTGATTGTGTTGGTTTTATGGATTAATTGTTATTGGTTTATGATTATTGAGATGTTGATGGTGTATTTCATGATTTATTGTTGTAGGTTGTGTACCAAGGGATATATTCTAGGTTCCAAGTGGTTGTAAGTGGAATTTCATTCCTTGTGCTCACATGATAATATATATATTGTGTTTCAATGGTTTTATCATGTTATTCCCTTCCATTTGATTCATATTATGTATCGATATACTTGGTTGTATATTAGAGGCAATTGAATGTCTCAATTATGAAAAAAGGAATACAAAAGAAAGAGTATGCAAAGTGTTTGTTTAAATGCCCAAGAGAGAGTTCAAACGATTTATGGATTGATAGATACATAGTCAGAGATTGCATGCAATTAGTTGATCAATGACCATAGGCTTATATCCCTCAGAGTTATCGATTTATATCGATGGGATATAGATACAGAGACAGAGATACTATATAGATATCAATCCAACAGAGAAAAGAGAAATACCATCTTATTGTTATATTATGCTATGTTATTCATGTTTCAAGAGTTTATGGTATTTAATGTTTTCAAAGTCATGTTTTCAGAGTATGATATGTATTCATTGCTATGTAAGAGTTCCACTTGCTGATTTTTATACTCATTTTAGTTATTTCATGTGATGCAGATAAGAGCGACGGGCCGGGACGTTGATTGTGGACAGGAGTCATATGCATATAGAGAAGGAAGGAAGAAAACTATTTTGATAGCATTTTTGTCATGATCACAAAAATGATATTTTGTATTTTTGTTGTATCATTTGATTGATCATGTATAAACCTTTGATTATACATTGACATGTATTTTAAATCCTTCTTTCTTTTTAGAAAATTTTAAATTCTGCTGTTATTTTATTAAAACCAGTCGAGGGTGTTACAGAATTTCAATTGGATAGAAAAGGGGAGATGATAGAACTCGAAGAGGTTCGAGAGACACCGACAATTGTAGAACCCACACCCGAAGAGCCAAGAGAGGAGATACAAGCTCCTAGAAGATCCGAGAGAGTCTCGAGACCACCTATGAGGTATGGTCTGCTTCTTGAAGAGGGCCATAATGAGCCTAACCATGGATGTGATCCAAGGACCTTCAAGGAACCGTTATTTGATGCCGATTCATCCAAGTGGCTTGAAGCGATGGAATCTGAGATGAATTCCTTGCATTCGAACCAAGTGTCGAATCTCGTGGATCCACCTGAGGGAATTGTTCCCATAGGGTGTAAATGGATTTACAAGAGAAAACTTGGGGCGGATGGGAAGGTATTGACCTTCAAGGCGCGATTGGTAGCAAAATGATATACTCAAAGACAAGGAGTTGACTTTGAGAAAACCTTTTCTCCAGTTGCAATGTTCAAGTCCATAAGGATATTGCTAGCCATAGCTGCATGGTATGACTATGAAATATGGCAGATGGATGTCCAGACAGCCTTTCTTAATGGGGATATTAAGAAAGAGATTTACATGTCTCAACCTAAAGGGTTACATCCGTCGGATGTGAGCATATGGTATGCAAACTTCAAATATCTATTTATTGTCTAAAGAAGGCATCTAGTAGTTGGAACCTTAGATTCGACAGTACAATCAAAGAGTTTGGTTTTACTAAGAATCCTGAGGAACCCTGTGTGTATAAGAAGGTCAGTGGGAGTGCTGTGACATTCCTGGTGCTTTATGTTGATGACATTCTACTCATTGGGAATGATGTAGGAATGTTGCAATCAACTAAGATATGGTTAGCGAGTAAGTTCTCGATGCAGGACTTGGGTGAAGCATCTTTTGTATTGGAAATACATATCTGTAGAGATAGATCAAGAAGATTGCTTGGTCTCACCCAGTCCACATACATTGATACCATCGTGAAGAGGTTTTCGATGGATGAGTCCAAGAGAGGACATCTACCAATGTGTCATTGCGTGTCCCTATCCAAGTCTATGTCTCCCAAGACTGATGCAGAGATAGAGGCGATGACACGCATTCCATATTCATCTGCGATTGGTAGCATCATGTATGGGATGATATCTACACGTCCTGACGTGGCTTTCGCACTAAGTGTAGTGAGTAGATATCAATCAAACCCCGGTCTTCCTTATTGGAAAGCTTTGAAAGACATCCTCAAGTATTTGAGAAGGACCAATGAATTGTTCTTGGTCTATGGGGGTGGGGAACTGAAATTGGAAGGCTATACGGACTCTAGCTTCCAAAGCGATATCGATGACTCGAAGTCAACCTCTAGGTTCGTATTCATGATCAATGGTGTTGCTGCCTCTTGGAAGAGTTCCATACAAGACAGTACTGCGGATTCCACCACTGAGGCCGAATACATTGCTGCATCAGATGCAGCAAAAGAGGCTGTTTGGATAAGGAATTTCGTCCAAGAGTTGGACGTCGTTCCTATGGAGTTGCTCCTGTCCCGGTGTTGTGTGCCAACATGGGAGCCATTGCTCAAGCAAAGGAGCCAAGGTCTCATCAGAAGTCCAAACATGTATTGAGAAAGTACCACATCCTCCGAGAGATTGTGTAAACAGGAGATGTCTCGATTGACAAAGTCGGCTCCGCAGATAATGTAGCTGATCCACTAACTAAGCCTTTACCTGGACCATTATTCGAGAAGCATCGCGAATCGATGGGTTTGAAGCGTATGGGTAGTTGGCTCTAGTGCAAGTGGGAGATTGTTAGAGTATGTGCACGTCGAGCCAAGTGTTGGCCGAGTGTTCACAATGAAACTCTATGTATAAACAATCTTTATTTTAATAATATTTGAAATTATTAATTTTTGCACATCTTTATCTGTATACCCATGCTAGTTGCATAGATAAAACCCTTGAATATACAAATAGTAGAAAGAATATGAGATGCTCATATGATGAGTATCATGAAACTCATATTTGGAATACTGTATATTCTAAACAGTTCCTAGTCGATTCAGCCGCCGCTAAGAAGGATATAGGCCGCTCGAGTTCGAGACTAGTATCTGCGATGTGAGTACCATGTTTCATTGGTAGGGGACATTATGATGTCCGAGCATGCAGATAGGTGCTCCTTGTAGAGTGCACTGAACAACCCTCCATAAAGGACTTTCCAAGTGGTTCTCACTTATCGAGTGGAAAAGTCCTAGTTTATGATTGTACACCATTAGTCCTTATGACCCGGGACAACATTAAGACTATGTGCTAGAATTACACTTTGACTTGTTTACCGACTCTCATGGGGTCATCAGGTGGCAAGGTTGGGTGTTCTGTCGAAACATTTAGGAGTCGATGCATTGTAGTCGGGGATTCACCGCTTACCTTCGGGTATTGATATCCTATGTGTTCTCATGTATGTGTAATATGAAATATCTGATCAGAATATGGTGGTAATTATGAATGGGGTTTCATAGATTACACCATCGATGCAACTACGACATGACACATAGTATCGATTCATTGACAACTCTCGATATACCAATGGTTTTCGAATCGGTCGGGATATATGTGTTGAAGGGACCGTACTGTACGCTAACCATAATTGAATGGTTCTTGCAGGCACTATCATTTGATACCTAGGGAATCATGTAAGCGATGCTGCTAGGCGTTTAACATGATTGGTTGGGTAATATCAGACTTGAGTTCTGACGTTCTTGTTATCAAGGAGTTGATAAGTAAGAATGGAGCAATTGGGGTATGCTCAAATAAGGACATGTTTAGTCCGAATCACATGGAGATGTGAACCCATGGCTAGTTGTATCAATGAACCATTGAGGGCCATACAAGTACTAGCTTTCTAGATCCCGTTGAGAAGTTAAAATTGTTCAATGTGTTGAACGGCTTATAAAGGAGTTTATAAGCATAAATAAAATAGAAGTATGACTTCTATAAGGAGAATGTAACTTTTAATTTGAGGAAGTGTTCCTAAATTAAAAGTTGGTCAAACAAATAATGTATTTGAAAATTTTGATTTTCATAAACATTATTATGGACTAAATTAAATTAATTCAAGTGATGAATTAATTAAACACTAGTGGACCTAGTAGAGTTCAAATAATTTAATTAATTCAAATGTTCAATTATTTAGATTGGGCCTTGTAGAGCACAATTGGAATAATTATTTAAACTATTGGACTTTAGTAATTCAAGTAAGATTTGATTGGGCTCAAATATGTTTGAGACAATTTAAATAAAAGTCCATGGGCCCTTTGTAATTGTTACAAGCCCACTCAAAAACAATGCATGGGAAGGTGAAAGGTTGGAGACAAATTTTGCAACAAACAAGGCATGATATGCACATGCTAGACTTCACTTTTTCAAGCACCAAGAAAAACTCTCCTTCTCTCCTCAATGCTTTGGCCGAAATTTTGAGCTACTTTCTCCTCCAATTTTTGTTCTTCAATTTGTTGAGGAAATACTTCACTTCTCCTTGAAAAATCCTCTTATTTTTCTAGTGCAAAATAAGAGGGGTTCTAGCTAGTTGGTGGTTGGCCTAATTTTGGAGATAGGAAGCTTGTAGAAGGTCTTGCCACTGAAGAGCTTAGTTGTATATCAACTAAGTTGGAGCCAACATCAATCTTTTAAGATTGATAGGTATATTTTCTAAACACACTATGAATGTCATATTTTGTGTTTTTGTATTTGCTACACACTAGTATTGAGGTGCTTGAAATTTTATGCTTGAAAATATGATTTTCGAAAATTTAGTTGCTTCCGTTGCGCTTTCGGGCACCATAAAATCGATCCCTTTCAATAATCCCAAATAAAATTTCAAAACATGCATAACAAAATAATGTGGTTCTGAATTAAATAAGTTACCAATCAAGAGAGTCGTGTCTGGGTTTGCCTCCTGAGCATACATGTCGAACATCTTTCCCTAGGTCGGCTGCCTCCACTGCAAGCAGTCCTTCAGCATATGGTCATTGGCTTCACACTTGAAGCACTTTCCTGAGCTCCATAAACACTGACCCTCATGCCTACGACTGCACTTGGGACACACCGGGTACTCTCCCGACCTCTGAGGAGTCTTCTGCCGAGGGATAGGACCCTTGCCTTTCGGCCGTCCTTGAAATGGCCTATTCCCCTGCTGTCCTTGGAACGGCCTCTTGAACTGGGGTAGCTGCTGCTGCTGCTGAGGTGCCTGATAGGGCCTATTGCCCTGCCTATCGTTCTCAATGTCTCTCTGGTCCTGTTCTGCTGTGAAGGCTCTCGACCCGGAAACTGTATAAGTAGTAGGGCCCGCAACTCTCACATCACGGTGCAAGATCGGCCGTAACCCATCAATAAAATGCCTCAGCTTCTCTTGGACATCATTTGCATCAGAGGCCCAAAGTGACAACCCCTCTCAAACTTTTTAACAAATTCTGCGACGCTGCTATCTCCCTGTCGCAACTTCATGAATTCCCTGGTCACATGGGAGCGTACTTCCTCAGTGAAGTACTTGGAGTAGAAGACCTCTTTGAAACCATCCCAAGTCAGCGTTTGCAAGTTCACTGACACTGATTCCCAACATAGTCTGGCGTCTCCTGTAAGAAGGAATGTGGCACACCTTACCCTATCTGCATCCTGTAGCTCCATAAACGTAATTATCGCCTCAATGGACATAAATTCTTCGTTCAGCTATCATTGGGTCAGTATTCCCTGAGAACTCCTTCGGATTCATTCTCATAAACCTCTAATAAACATCCTCTGGTCTGGGCCTTGCCGCTTTGTCTACTGCAGCATTGTTCCCCGCAAACTGTGCGAAGAACTGAGTCATTCCTGCGAGCATCTGAGCCTGCATATCTGGGGATGGACGAGGAGGGGTGACCCTATCCCCATAACGACCCTCTCTGTCCTCCTCACTTGCTCCACGTGCAACCTTATGTCTAGGAGGCATACTGTTCCAAAATTTACCCAACACGTAAACCCAACATGCATGAACATAATATCCATATCATAAGATGCACGTAAGTTGAACTTAAAACATGTACATGCTGAAATCATGACTTGATACATACTACATGGAAGAATTTAAAGAAAAATTTAAAACTTACAGACTTGATGTGTGACTTCGTGAGCTTATCGCAACTGGTAGTAGCCATAACCCTTTACAAGAACCTCGCTCTAATACCAACTGTAACGTACCATATTTTTATACTATTTTTAAAATTTGCGGAAAAATAAAATTTTTTCTTAGATAAGAAATAAACCTTCAAATTTCGATTAAGATAAACTGTTCATCCAAAATATTTGCAATAAAAAGATCACAAATAAAGTTTGCTAAAAATAGTCGTTCAAAAAACGTAAAGAAATCTCGTAAAATTCAGAGTATTAAAATCGTCATTCACAAAATCTTAAAACATTGGCGGTCCTCGGGTTTAGCCTCTTGCGCAGTCCAAGCCTGCTCACTGGTGGTCCCCAACCCTCGTATCCTCATACTCGTCCTCACCTTCATCGATCAAGTTTAGTGAGTCTAAAGACTCAACATGTATAAACTAGAGATAACAAATAATATGTAATAAAACAACATGAAACTTAAAAGTAGAGCGTACAAACTTAAACTTGAACATACAAACATAAACATAGACGTGCCATCGTCGTAAACACGAAACTTAAAAGTAGAGCGTACATACTTAAACTTGAACATACATACATAAACACAGACGTGCCATCATCGTAAAACTTTTCGTAAACATACTTGCATCATACATACTTGAACATGAATAAACTTCATCATTTTTGCGTAGAGATATGTTTCAAAGCAAGTGACACATAACATAGTTCACCTAATAAGACTAAACCACAGTACTGGGCTAGCAGAGAAAATCCACTACCACATACATGAGATCCCCGGTCATGCTTTACCGGGTGGATTGGTCCCTGGTCATGTTTTTCCGCTTTCCAATCATGATCTTAACCTGGTCATGCTTTATCGGGGTGGAGAGGTCCTCGGCCACGTTCACCGACTTCAAAACCCGTGCGTAATTTGGTCACAAGGAAATTAGCATACCTCAAAAACATTAAAATATTTTCTTTGCACATCGAACATACTTAAAAATGTCTAGGGCTTCGTTGAAATGCTCTGGATATGCTGCCCTAACCGCAGCAGTAAAAATCCAGAAGATCTCAACGAAGCTTGCAACAAAAACTTGAGAAAACGTGAAGAACCACAAATTTTCACACCTTGAGCGATGCCGCAGTAAAAATTTTATCTCCTTCATTTCTTTTCAGAAAAATAAGAATTTATTGTCAAACCAAAGATAACACGACGTACTACAATTCATATGTTGAAATCATTTTCAGAAAATCGACCGAAAAGTCGGAAAACTCGAATTGACAGCAACCAAATGTTATGCGTTCTATAAAAAACTTTTCCTTGAGCAGTCACACGAAAAAGGCTATATCTCACTTGTTCCTTGTCCAAAAATTACGAATGTACTATCAAATTGAAGATAACACAATATAATTGTGGGGATCCGGACGCAAATTCATTTCTTAATCATTTTTGGGAATAATTGAATCAATTAAGATAAATAGGGTCTAAAATTTTTTTTAAATATAAGTGCGGAAATGTAATGTAATCAATCTGATATACATATAAAAAGTAAAGTACATGTCTTGTACTCAATACATTAAAATCAAACTAGGGTTCAACCACTAAATATCAGGTGCTAAAAGCAACTCTACTTCTGGGTCCGAATCTCCACGCTAAAGTATAATCTCTCATCCTCGTCTTGACCCTGCTCCTGTCCCACCTGTTATCATGCACACATACAAACACAACAACAACCGGATAACTCCGGTGAGAAATACATTCCCAGTATAAATCATGTATACATTCAATCATATAAACAGATATGAATGCATGAAACAAATGTCAATAACATGTATCAAATCTGAAATACTGAATCAATATAACACTGTAAATCAAACTCTGACTCATATTCTCTGACTCGATTCGTTCCTAATCTAGGGATTTCGATCTGAATAAGAACGTAACAATCTCTCACCTACTCTCCCGATCGCGGTTGCGGTACGTTCTTATTTATGGACTTTGGTCCTGTCCATATCGAATCTCGGCGATAGAAGTCGCTCTACTCCTAGGCAACATCGATATGACGAAACGTCCGGTGTCTTGGCACCTCTGCCCAAGACTTGGCCTCTCCGCCAAATTGGCATCTCCGCCAAATATCATGCACATCAGCCCAATGACTAGGCACATCCGCCCATGACTCCTCACATAACATATACTTAACTATAAATCAATAGAATAAGCATATCAATCTCAAACATTGCAAAATATCGAGGCAATGGCAATTAAGTATGTGATTTTGGGAAATTCAAGTTAAATCAAACTCGAGTTGTGCAATCCCAGATCAACATTGATTTATACCTTTCTCTTTTCGGTCTGACAAAGTCGAAGTGTCGAATTCAAATCTGTCCATACTCAATCTGGTAATGACAATATCGAGGAGTACAATATCAATACACCACTCAAATCAATACTGGATATAATCAGAACTCAATCTAATTTTGTTTTAACGGCATAACTACACAATCTCAACATACCCAGGAATAAAAATATCAACAGATACAAATCTCAACTCATGATCGATAACAATACAAATCTGATACCAAATCTCAATCAAATCCATTCTGAAAATCATAACAATTTCATACGTATCTGTTCTTCAATCCGGTCTCGATTATACGATATCTACTATGTCAAGAATGCCATATATGAATCATATCCGATTACTTCCATATCATATTTTAAAATCATAACAAAACGTAGTAAAACTTACGTCCAGTTGAAGCTCTTGTCGATAGAAACACGGTACTGCACTCGGATTCAAAATTAGACGGTTGGATCTTCCGTAAATCCCGATTCTCTGATTTGAAGAAATTTGAAGCTTTCCCTATGATTCTCTCATTTTCTTGCCGGATTATAAGAAATGAAGATTTTTATATATGTATATCATGCATGGAAGGGGCAAGTGGCTCATTCTATGCAATGCACGTCTCGCGCATATGCGCGACCTCCTTCGGCGCATATGCGCGAGACATTCTGTCTCGGCGCGTGTAGTCTCGACAGCTCGCGCATATGCACGCCCTTGCCCTGCGCATATGCGCGAGGTCCTTTGCAATTCTCTGCCATACTCGCGCATATGTGCCGGTCCTCGTCGCGCATATGTGCGAGGTTCTCTGCCTACCTCGCACATATGCGCCCGACTGGGTCGCGCACATGCGCGAGGGTCGCGCATATGCGCGAGATGCTCAGTCCTCGCACATAATTCAGTCTTCTTTTCGCCTTTCCCGGTCTGATCCGTTCCATCTACAATCGCCTCAATTATCAACAAATCATTTCAGATTACAATAACACAATTCTCGGGTATTACATTTCTCACCCCCAAATTCCGATTTCGTCCTCGAAATCACAGGCAATCAGATCATATCAGAAAGAAGTGTATAACAGAGGTAAATCTGAAAACTCACATGAGTGAAACAACACTGGGAATCTCTGCCTCATATCTGATTCAGTTTCCCACGTAGCTTCTTCGATGCCATGAAGACTCCACTAAACTTTCACAAGCGGAATAGTCTTCGTTCTGAGTTGCTTTTCTTTAGGATCAAGAATCTGACTCGGCTTCTCGACGTAACTCAGTGTTTCATCTAGTTCGGCCTCGTCTGGCTGAATAATATGTGAAGCATTAGAAATATACTTCCGCAATAACGATACATGAAAGACATCATGTATTCCAGATAGAGAAGGCGGTAATGCGAGTCGATAGGCACGATCTCCTATCTTCTCGAGAATCTCATACGGCCCAATATATCGTGCAGACAACTTCCCTTTCTTGCCAAATCTGACAACTCCTCTGAAAGGTAAAATCTTCAAGAATACTCGATCTCCTACCTCAAATACCAACGGTCTACGTCAAACATTGGCATATTTGGAATGTCTGTCTTGAGCTGCCTTCATCCTCTTCAGAATCAGCGTCACTTTTGCTGTCATATCTTTGATCATATCAGGTCCTATCTCAGGTACCTCAGAGATATCATCCCAATAAAGAGGGGATCTGCACTTCTTATTGTACAACGCTTCAAATGGTACCATCTCTATACTCCTTTGATAGCTGTGGTTGTACGAAAACTCACAAAGTGGCAAAGATTCTTTCCAACTAGTGCCTAAATCTAGCACTACAGCTCTAAGCATATTCTCCAGTGTCTGGATAGTCCGCTCTGATTGTCCGTCGGTCTGTGGCAATATGCAGTATTCAGATGTAACTTGATACCTAGAGCCTGTTGCAACCTGTGACAAAAGTACGAAGTACACGAGGATCACGGTCTGATACAATCGACTTCGGCACTCCGTGCAATCTGACCACTTCTATGACATAGATTTCTGCCATCTGGTCATGTCTGTACGTCATCTTGTACGGAATAAAACATGCTGATTTGGTCAATCTTTCAATCACAACCCAAATCACATCACCCCCGGGAGGAATGGGGTAACTTCGTCACGAAGTCCATGGAAATGTGGTCCCATTTCCATTCAGGAATAGACAAACTTTTTAACAGTCCTCCGGGTTTTTTTTCTTTCGGCTTTCACCTGTTGGCAATTCAGACACTTGGACACAAATTCAGTAATATCAGCTTTCATCTGTTTCTACCAAAACGGTATTTTCAAATCATTGTACATTTTGCTGCTACAAGGACGAATACTAAATCGACTGCTATGCACTTCTGACAATATTTGTCGTTTCAAATCTGAAAAATCTGGCACAAAATGTAAGGCCTGAGATTTAATAGTCTTCATTGATGCGATATTCAAAGATATGAGAATGCATGACATGTAATGAGAAGCAATAAATGAGATGGGGGAAGGAGAGACATGAAAAATTAGAATTTTGAATGAAGGGCAGACCACACCCACGGTCCAAGAAAGAGTGCACTCGCGGTTGATGGACAGAGAGTTGGAAATTATTTACAGAATTGACACCGCACCCGCGGTTCAAACGTAACCGCACCCGCGTTGATGTCACCGCACCAGCGGTCTTATATGTAGCGCACCCGCGGTCGTCGATTTTCGAGAATGAATAGACTGCCGAAGCTCGAGCGCACCCGCGGTCTAGATGGAGCGCACCTGCGGTGCAGCATGCGAGAAAGCCACTTTTGTTTCTTATGATGACACATGGCATATATATATATAATTGTGCTGAGTCTTCATTTTTAACACTTCCATCAGCTGAGAAACGAAGGAGAAACGGGTTCCAAGATTTCTTCCATCTTTACTATTTTATTGTGTAAGATTTACTTATCCAAAAGTTATTCCAAGCTTTAATTCTTGTTCATCACTTCAAAGGCTACAAGAGGATGTAAGTTTCATTCATTTCCTGCATGATTTAAGATATTGATGTTGGGGAAACTTGGATATGCTTGTATATATATGTTCTTATGATTATAAGCAACGGTTATTCGCAACCGGATCGAAGAAATGGTACCGTATGTAATTGTTATGAATTCCAGCATATGTATGATTTAACATGTTCAGATTTCAGAGTTAATGTGTATTATGAAGAGAATGGTGAATGGTTGATATTGATTATATTGTGTTGATTTATGAGTTGATCGGTATATCGAGTATCCGCCGTTATGCGGTCGAATTGTATTCAGATTAAAGATTGAGTCCTATATGTATTGATAGAATGCACTTTGATCATGCCATTTCAGATTCTATTGGCAACTTTGATAGAGAGATTTCGACTACGACAGATTGTTCGACGAAAGGTATAATTCATGTTTTGTTTGGGGAAGACACAACTCAAATGAGATTCAATTTGAGTTTCCCAACCAAATCACATACTAGAATTGTTGTCTATCTTTTGATATGATTTTGATTTGTTTATGGACTTATATTCTAATCCCTTGATATGATGATGCCTTGTTTATAGATTTATATTCAAGCATTTGAGATAGGAGAGTCATTGGAAGACTTGTCAAACTAGACGTTCGGTGGTATCGACGCTTCGGATCAGATTCACTCCGATTGTAGACATTCGATACAGACAGGGCCGAAGTCTAGGAATAATACGTACAGTTACCCCGATTGGGAGGGTAGGTAACAGACAGTGACGTCTTATTCACACCGGGATCCCTAGAGTAGAGTCGAGTCGAGTCAAGACATGATTTGATTTGAATTGCATGCTCATATAGATTGGTTTCATAGACTATGGAACCCATTGTTATTGCTTTCATGCATGAATTATGATTATGTAGTAGCATGCATACATGTTTTATACTGGGATTTGTTCTCACCGGAGTTTCCGGCTGTTGTTATGTCTGTATGTGTGCATAACAACAGGTGGGGCAGGATCTGGGTCACGACAGAGATGAGTTCGAGATAGCGTGGTGACTTCGGGCGCCGAAGATTACTAGTTGTTTCTTACTAGACTTGTACTACTTGTGGTTGTAGTTTGTATTAAACACTGGTTTGTATGAATGTATTAGAACAAGACATGTAATTATGTTTATTGAAATAAAATAAAGAACTATCTTGTGCTTGTTTATATACATCTGAATTAATGTTAAAAAGCAAAATTTTGACCCATATTTTTTAATAAAGATCCGATTAATCCCGAAAAAAATTGAGTTAGAGCCCGGGTCCCCACACAAAAAGACGATTATTCACATAAAACACATTGTCACAAACCTGATACTCGGATCAATGCCCTACTCTGACTATCAATATCGAGTTCTGAACGTTCTGATAAACTTTCTGAGCCGTTTTAATTCTCAAAATCAGCTCAGGTTCGGCCAGCAAAATATAAATTCTCCACGGTCTACTATCAGTTTCAAACACGAATTCAGAACAACAACAATATTCAATCAGATTCGAAACGTCAATCATCGAAACTGATATGCTAAACTCATAAAACTGCGAATTTCTTACACTAATATCGGTTTTGGCTAACTGATCACGTCTTCAACGTATTCAGGTCAACCGTTATACCATCTTCGGATATACTGTGCCCCAAACATACAATCTGTCTCAGCCAAAATTCACATTTTGACAGTTTTTCATGCAATTTCTCTGTTCTCAAAGTACTCAACACAATTTTCAAATGTTCGGTAAACTCATTCATATTCTTGGAATATTGTGGGGACCCGGACGCTAATCATCCTCTTAATCATCTTTGGGATTTAATTATCAATTCAGGTAAACAGGGTCTAAAAATTTTTCTTTAAAATGCGGAAGGTAATGGAATCAATCTATTATACAAACCAGTATAATAATACAAATCTGGTACAAAATGCTTCTAGTTTAAACTAATCTAAGGTTTAACTACAAAATTTCAAGTATTAAACCAAGTCTACATCCAAGTCCGGAATCACCACTCTAATCTCGATCTCTCATCATCTTCTTGACCCCGATCTTGTCCCACCTGTTGTCATGCACACATACAAACAAGACAACAGCTGGATACTCCGGTGAGAATAAATCCCAGTATAAAACATGTTTACATGCATATACACAATATAAATCATAAAGCATATTATCATGCATAAAATTCATAACAATAGGTTTCATATTCTAGGAAACCAAATCAAATAAGCATGCAGTAACAATGGATTCCATAATCTCTGAAATCAAAATAAAATAAGCATGCAACTCAATTCAATTCATATCTTGACTCGACTCGACTCTAACTCTAGGGATCCCGGTGTGAATAAGACGTCACTGTCTGTTCACCTACCCTCCCAATCGGGGTAACTGTATGTCTCATTCCTAGACTTCGGTCCTGTCTGTATCGAATGTCTACAATCGGAGTGAATCCTGATCCGAAGCGTCGATACCACCGAACATCTAGTTTAGCAAGTCTGCCAATGACTCTCCTATGTCAAATGCTTAAATATAAATCTATAAACAAGACATAATCATAATCAAATATCAATAATAAATCTAGTATGTGATTTAGGGAAACTCCAACCAAGTTTGATTCGAGTCGTATCTCCCGAATTCACATGAATTATACCTTTGTCTTCCCGGTCTGACGAAGACGAAGTCTTGTATTCCAATCTGTCCATATCCACATCTGATAATGACAATCATATAAATACAGTATCAGTATATAACTCAGTTCAGAACTTGTTCTGATCAATACTCAATCGGTATATAGTCTGATCCATATCTGAACAAGGTACAATCTAATTCATATCAATAATATCACGATACAATCGAAATCATTACTGAATCTGATCAATATCAATCTACTGATGTTTCGACGGCATAACAATACAGTCACGATAACCCCGTCTATCTCAACATCACAGATATAATACCAGAATTCAGTACAACTCACAATCTGAATAATAACACAACTCTGATATAGAATCTCAACTAAATCAACTCTGAAATTCATAACAATTTCATAAACAGTCTATTCTTTAATCTGACTTCAGTTATACAATGTCTACTGTAGCAGAAACATCATATCTGATTCATATTCAATTCTGACGATATCATAAATTCAAATCATGTCTAATTGTAACAAAACTTACGTCCAATTTTAGCCTGCGTCGATAGGAACACAGTACTGAAATCGGATTAAAATTTTAACGGGCTGATCTTTCACAATCACAAATCTACAAAGGCGTAAGGATTTTTCTCTCAAAGCTTCGACCCTTTTCTGAATTTTTTGAAGGAAAGGTGTGCAATTCTTATATATATACTGCATGCAACACCAGGAAACGTGGCTTATTTTTCATGTTGCACGTCGCACCGCGGGTGCGCTCATTCCCTAACCGCGGGTGCGCTCAGTGTAATGATATACATCAACTTTTCCGAAAGCTTCGACCGCGGGTGCGCTCTGTCTTTTAACGCGAGTGCGCTGACCCTACTGGTACAACACCGCGGGTGCGGTCTGTCTAGCACCGCGGGTGCGCTCAATCTCCAGTAGCAACTTTCATACCCTACTGGCCTGCACCGCGGGTGCGGTACTTCTTCACCGCGGGTGCGGTGTCACTTCCGTATATAATCTCCAACTCTCTGTCCATCACCGCGTGTGAGGTCTTGTTCGTAGCGCGGGTGCGGTCTAGACTTTATGCAACCCTTCATAATCTCATTCAGTGCCTCTCATTACATGTCATGCATACTCATATCTTCCGAATATCACATCAATGAAGACTAATAAATCTCGAGCCTTACAAATATATCAGAATGTCATCGACAGAATAATCATACAATCATCAAAGTACTTCTAAATACACGATTCATTAACCTCTAAACATAACTGAAATACCCCAAGGAAAAACAATTGGTCTAATGTAACCCTTGGCCGGTAAATATTCAGACTGTTCTTTCAACTCTTTCAATTCAATTAGTACCATTTTGAACAGTATTTTCAAGATAGGAACTGTACCTGGTACGCATTCAATGCTGAAATCTATCTCTCTGACTAGAAGCAATTCTGAAATCTCATCTTGGAAAACATCAGCAATTCATATATCACTGGCAAATCAGCCAATGATAGGCTCAATTTCAGTACGTCAACTGAATACATAAGGAAATCCTCTGTTCTTTTCTGTAATAATCTAGTCGTAAACATCACAGATATCAAAAGAATTCTACATCTAGAATCCTTACCGTAAAATTTTCACTCTTCAGCCATCTCAGGTTTGAACCTCACAATCTTATGAAAACAATCAACGGTAACTCTGTACTTGGTCAGCATATCAATACCGATAATACAGTCAAAATCAGACAACCCAAGTACAATATCATCTAACTCAATCTCATGTCTGTCATACTGTTGCATACCATGCCTAACAGAGGTCACTGATACAAAACCTCTCCTCAAAGGTGGCGAGATAAATACTACAGCAGATAATTACTCAATAGACAAAGCATATATCAACGCAATTCGTTCGAAGATAATCGTATGGAATGCATTAGTATCTATCAATACATATGCAGAATAATCACACAAGAAACAATTACCTGCCACAATATTATCAGATGCGTTCTGGGCCTGTTTCTCGGTCAATGAAACACTCTGGCCTACTGTCTAGGAGGTTGGCTAACTGTCTGGCTTCCTACTGGCCTTGGCTGTGATTGGGTGGAGAGTGGCTTGAAAGAGTGAACAACAGATGATCGTCTATCAGGCTGTGCCATGATCCAGATGATCTGCTCCCTGGATCCCTAGGAATCTCGCTGTGGACAAACTCTTGCAAAGTGTCCTGACTGTTTGCAGATGCGGCAATACCAAAACACCCTCGATGTTGCTCGGTGGGATGTTTTCCTCCAAAAGTTCTGCAATAAACTCTTGTATAACTCTGGCTAGAACCACTGGAGCTAGATGAACTACTCCCTAACTTCTTAAACTGTTTCCTTCGAGCTTTCAGAAAATCTTTCTTTCCACCACTACTGCTGCTGCTATCAAATCTAGACGGTGATGGTAAGAATTGAGGCTGGAGGTTTTTGCTGTTTTCTGTGGTTGAGCAACATACGACATTCCTCGCTACTGGATCAAACTTGCCTCAGCTCCCTTTGCCATATTTAAGGCGTCAGCAAAATTATGGGGTTCGCTTCACATTTACCAATGCAAATATATCAGGATTCAATCCATTGATGAACTGATCAGCTACAGCTTCATCATTCCCAGCCACGTGAGGAGGCAAAACGTAGTAAGTTAGAGAATTTTGCTACATATTCTTCAAGATCAGCGGGCCCTGTTTACACGATTTGCAAACTATGTACTCTTGTCCTTTTGGTACGATACTGGGAAAAACCTTTGATAGAATTCAGCTTTGAGATTTCCACGTAATTACCGTACCACGCTGTTCTAAGGCTTCCTTGTTAGCGATCCACCAACTCTTCTCGACCTCCTGTAACTGGTGGCCAATCAGTTTAACTTTACGTTCATCTGGGTAATCAAGTGAATCAACAGCATTTCTATATCATCTAGCCAACTCTCACAATCACAGTCGTCTCAGTACCCTTCAGAATCGGCGGTTGAAATGACTGAAACCTCTTCAACAGTGCTTCCATCGGAGTTACGGACATATCCATCTGATTAGTGAAGGTACTACCCAGTTCTGGGATTCTTCGAGGAGGTATATCTGATTACCAAAAGAATTAGTAACCAAATACAACAAACCTGTTTCAGTCCTCCTCTGATCGTCTTACTACTGATCAAGAATCGGTTCTGATTCATTCTCAAATAATACACATTACCAATCAACTCAGATAGTCAAGTAACATGTATTATATAAAGCAGTAACACATGCTACCAATCAATAGCAAGGAAAGAAAACTCATTCTACCCCGCTCACTAGCTCCTATCTCAGGCTAAGGTAACCTACTGCTCTGATACCACCTGCTGTGGGGACCCGGACATTAATTCATTTTTTAATCATTTTTGGGAATAATTAAATCAATTAAGATAAACAGGGTTTAATTTTTTTTTTAAATACAAGTGCGGAAACGTAATGTAATCAATCTGATATACATATCAAAAGTAAAGTACATGTCTTTTACTCAATACATTAAAATCAAACTAAGGTTCAACCAACTAAATATCAAGTGCTGAAACCTACTCTACTTCTAAGTCCGAATCTCCACGCTAAAGTATAATCTCTAATCCTCGTCTTGACCCTGATCCTGTCCCACCATGTTGTCATGCACACATACAAACACAACTACGAGCCGGATAACTCCGGTGAGAAATACATCCCAGTAATAATCATGTATACATGCAATCATATAAACAGTATTAAAGCATGAAACAAATGTCAATAAACATGTATCAAATCTGAAATACAGAATTGATATAACACTGCAAAATCAAACTCTGACTCATACTCTCTGACTCGACTCGTTCCTAATCTAGGGATCCCGATCTGAATAAGAACGTAACAATCTCCCACCTACTCTCCCGATCGCGGTGGTGCGGTACGTTCTTATTTACGGACCTTTGGCCCCATCCATATCGATTCTCGGCGATAGAAGTCGCCTCTACTTCCTAGGCAACATCGATATATTTCAAACGTCCGGTATCTTGCCACCTCTGCCAAGACTTGCCCTCTCCGCCAAATTGGCATCTCCGCCAAATATCAGGCACATCAGCCCAAGGATTAGGCACATCCGCCATGATCCTCACATAACATATGCTTAACTATAAATCATACAATAAGCATATCAATCTCAAACATTGCAACATATCGAGGCAATGGCAATTAAGTATGTGATTTTGGGGAAACTCAAGTTAATCAACTCGAGGTTGTGCAATCTCGGATCAACATTGAATTTATACATTTCTCTTTTCGGTCTGACGAAGTCAAAGTCTCGAAGTCAATCTGTCCATAACTCAATCTAGTATGACAATATCGAGAGTACAATATCAATACACCACTCAAAATAATACTAGATATAATCAGAACTCAATCTAATTCTGTTGTTAGCGGTATAACTGCACAATCTCAATATACCCAGCAATACAAATATCAACAGATACAAATCGCAACTCATGATCGATAACAATACAAATCTGATATCAAATCTCAATCAAATCCATTCTGATAAACATAAAAATTTCATACGGTATCAGTTCTTCAATCCGGTCTCGATTATACGATGTCTACTATGTCAAGAACGCCATATATGAATCATATCCGATTCCTTCCATATCATATTTTCAAATCATGACAAAACGTAGTAAAACTTACGTCCAGTTGAAGCTCTTGTCGATAGGAAGACGGTACTGCACTCGGATTCAAAATCAGACGGTTGGATCTTCCGTAAATCTCGATTCTTTGATTTGAAGAAGTTTGAAGCTTTCCCTATGATTCTCTCATTTTCTTGCCGGATTATAAGAAATGAAGATTGTTATATATATATCATGCATGCAAGGGGCAAGTGGCTCATTCTATTCACTGCACGTCTCGCGCATATGCGAGACCTCCTTCGGCGCATATGCGCGAGACATTCTGTCTCGGCGCGTGTATTCTCGGCAGCTCGCGCATATGCGCGCCCTCGCCCAGCATATGCGCGAGGACCTTTGCAACTCTCTGCCACAATCGCCCATATGCGCGACAATGCGCCGATCCTTGCGCGCATATGCGCGAGGTTCTCTGCCTACCTCGCGCATATGCGCCCGGCTGGGTCGCGCATATGCGCGAGGTGCTCAGTCCTCGCACGTAATTCATTCTTTTCGCCTATCCCGGTCTGATCCGTTCCATCTACAATCGCATCAATTATCATCAAATCATTTCAGATTACAATAACTATAATGGCCAGAAAATTCGTACTTGAAAATTTGCGGAAAAATTAAAATTTTTCTTTTTAAAATAATCAAAATTGCCTCATTCACAAAATCAAGTTTAAATGTTCAAAATAGCAGCGGAAGAAATTATTACTCGCCAAAATAACAAGTTAAAGTATCCAACAACTGATAAAATGTTTGAGCATAAAAAAAATGGCAAGTGCTGTAAATGAGGTCCTCGGGTTCCACTACTGCCGACCCAAGCTAGCTCACTGGTCCCCGCCCTCGGCCTCGACATCATCAATACCTACAACAATCAAGTCTAGTGAGCCTAAAGACTCAGCATGCATATGTCGTAAAATGAGTAAATAATATAGTGAAATTTGCATGGGATAAAAATCATGTCATGAGGCATAATGTGAAAATAACTTGTCATAAACAATGATAATACGTGCATAACTGAACTGAAAATCATAGTGAAAATGTTTGCTCCTTGGAGCCCTGTACTGAAATAGCATGTAATAATTTTCTGTTGAGATTATGGTCTACGCAAGTGGCCCCTGCACTGAACTGAACTGACCGGTAACTGGCGACCACCGGTAATTGGCGACCGGGTTTAGTAATGAACGTCTGATCAGACTAATGCAATAGTATACTGGGTGGTACATAATGAACTGAACTGACCGGTAACTGGCGACCGGATAATACAATGCTCCTATGATAGTGAAATGGCCACAAGCAATATCGCATAAATCTAAAAAATGAATATTTTATATTTTTATGCATGTAATATAATTAAATGGCATAATGAAATATCCTGTATTATTTTACACATGGATTGGATCGTTCCCAGGCTCGCTGTGACCTAAATTTAACAAAAAATATGCAAATGATTTTCTTGACCAAACTTTGTAATTGAATCCAAAAACGAGACAATTACGCCTAACGACTCCGTATTTAATCATGACTCCGTGCCAACCCGAACCAACACCGAACCATCATTTAGTCATGAATAAAATACACTTAAAATGATGAAATAATGCTCCTAAAATGATGCAAGTCGAAATTTTGGTGAATGGAGGCCAAAACATGAAACGCTCTTTCGAGAGTCAATTTGGCACATCGCACCGTAATTTCTCGTACGACTTCAAAAATGATCCGAATCACAAACGGCCAAAAACATGACCTTCCTAACTCAATGAGGCACTTCCAGTCAAAGGCCATAGGCTAAAAGCCAACCAAGAACTCGAATAAGCCACTGAACCGCAGCAGCAAGTTTCTGTCCAAAAATACAGCAGCTGTGCTTTGGTTTCCTTGCGTTGTTTGCGAGGCTAATGGCCATTGGGACTTGAACCACCGACCAGAACCTCTTACCAACATCCTAGGGTATGGTTTGAACCATGGATAAGGGCTAAAAAGCCAAAAAAGATCCACACAAACACCCACAACCGAGAGGACACGCAGAATTTAAAAGGGTCGAAGTGGCTGTTCTTGTTGTTTGATTTAAAAACGATTCCACCATGGACCAAGCCTCAAAAGGGCAACTTGGTCACGTCTTAGACATCATTAGTAGAGGTTCTAACCATGGATATAGCCCTTAGGGAGCCAAGATTAGATCCATCAACCTTTACATCAATCAAGAAAATCGAATGAAATTGGGACATGTTCGGGGAGTTGCTGTCCTTTCGATTTCCAGCAAGCATGGGGGCTGAACTAATGGATCAACGTGGTCCTAATCCATCCTAGTACATGTTTAGATGTAGCCTTGGGAGCCTGGAATCAACCATCCACCTGTACTCACAAAAACAAGCGAACCGTGAAGCATGAAAGGAGAACAAAAAAATTCTGCACTTCATTATTCGAAAATGGTATGGAAGGATTTCCGTTTTGAGCTTAAAATAATCATGATTATGATGTTTCAAAATACTACTATGGCTTGATTGAAGAGTTAAAAAAATATAAACATGCCTTGGTTTCGTTTTGAAAAGAAAACGAACGAAACGCAACGACACGGCGCGGAGGAGACGGAGCGCTTTGCTACCTTCTTTTCTTCTACTCGATTTTTCTTGTTTTTTTTCTAAGGCTTGCTCACGATTTTTCTCTCAATTTCTCTCTGAATTTCGAAGTAATGGAAGGGAGGGAATGGTTAGGAGAGTGAGGGGAGATCCAATAATAAAGGAACTCAAATGGTATGACCAAGTTTCCTCTCTTTTGAATTTTGAATTGGTTGATATCAAATGATTTTTTGGAGGGATAAACGAATGGGGTGTGGCCGATTTCTCATGCTAATCTAGACTAGGATAATGTTCTAATATTAATTAAGGGTGAAAAGATTACCATGCTAAGGAGTGACAAGGAAAGGGTCAAAGGGGGAGTTGGCATAGAATTGTTGTCTCACTATGGGGTGGCCGAAATTTATTCAATAAATGGAAGGAAAATATTGTTTGGTTAGTAAATTTTTAAACCTTAAGAGCCTTACCTATCCTTTAAATAATTTAGGGAATTAACACAAAAAATTATGGGACCTAAGTGAACTTATTTCCTACTCACCTCAAGTTACTAAAATAATTCCTTAAACCTCCTTTTTAACTTAAATCAACTTACTAGCTAGCTAAAATAAACTATGGGAATGATTTCTAAATCTTAAATTCTATCTCAAAACTCCAACTCCAGTCCGGCCTCACTGAATAACTGAAAAGATAAAAATTTAAACTACTGCATAAAATAATTAACTTTAAAGAAAAGCATTTAAATACTCATGCAATAAAATTATTTTAATTTAAAATACTAGAATTATGAATGGCTTATACGTAGTCTAATTTACGAGTTCTACAACCCTTCCCCTTAAAAGAAATTTGTCCTCGAAATTAAAACTCACCGAATAACTCGGGGTACCGACTCCTCATCTCTGACTA